>NC_035107.1:102809416-103005735 GCF_002204515.2 Aedes aegypti
AGAAATTAACAGAGCAAAAGTGTCAGGAATTCATTAACTAATCATCCAAAAAGCAAACAAGCCAAAGAATTGAAGTGCCAAAGAGCCAAGAAAACAATAGATCATATAATAAAAAGCCAAAACGACCAAAGAGCTGAATTGCTCAAGAGCCAAACAGCAAAAGAGTCAAACGGCTGAAGAGCCATAAAACCAAAATGAAAAATAGTCAAATAACCAAAGAACCAAAGTCACAAAGATCCAAAAAGTCCAAGAGCCAAAGATTCAAAACGCTGAAGAGCCTAAAAGTCAGAGAGCGAGAGAGCCAAAGAGATAGATATCGAAATACTTAAAAGGAAAATATCCAAAAAGACAATGAGCCAAAGTGATAAACAGCCAAACATCAGAGAGCCATAGAGCCAAAAATCCAAAGGCCAAATAGCTAAAGAACCAAATACCCAACAAGATAAAGAGACAGAGAATCAACAAGATTCAAAATTCAAATTCAAAAAGCCAAATACCCAAGAAGCCAAAAATCCAGTGATCCAGAGAATCAAAAAGACAAAGAGCCAATAAACCGAAAAGCGAAATAGTTAAGGGTTCATAGATTCAATGAGTCAAAAAGAAAAAGAGACAATGGTTCAAAGAACCAAAAAGTCAAGGAGCCACCGAGAGCCACCGAGACAAAATCCCCAAAATAAAAAGTTAAAAACCCTTAACTTTTTAGCTGTGAGGACTATATCCAAAAAGCAAAAATATCAAAGAGCTTTCGAACCAAAGAGTTGAAGGGCAAAACTGCTAAAGTGCTTCAAAACTAAAAATCCAAATAGCCAAATAACCCGAGAGTCATAGAGACAAAGAGCTAAAGATCAATAGACTTAAAAAGCCAAAAAAGACAATTAGGTAAAGAGCAAAAAGGAAAAGCAAGAAACAGTTTAAGAGCCATAGAGCAAAAGATCCAAAGAGCGCCACAAAGCTAAAGGTCAAATATTCAAAGACCAGAGAGTCAAAAAGCCAAGGCGGCAAAAATTCAAAGAGCCAAATACCCAAGTAGCCAAAGAGCCAAGAGACCCAGATAGCCAAGAAGCCAAAGAGTGAGAGAGTTAAAAATACATAGATTCAATAAACCGAAAAGAATAAGAAACAATGATGCAAAAAGCCAAAGAACCACAGATATCAAAAGACATAGAGCCAATTATTCAAAGAGCAAAAGTGTCAGGAATTCATGAATTCAATGAATCAAATGATCCAACAAGACGAAGATCCAAAACCAAGAACTTAAATGAGGATCTTTAAACCTAAAAAGCCAGATAGTATAAGAGCCAAAGTGCCAAAGAGCCAAAAGGCCAAAGATAAAATACCAATGATCCAGAAAGCAAAAGCGCTTAAAAACCACAGATCTCAAGAGACAAAGAGGCGACGATTAAATGAGCATAAATGTCAGGAATTAATAAATTCAAATCAAAGATCCAAGAACGCGAAGAGTTGAAGTACCAAAGAGCCAAAAAACTAATAGTCTAAACAATAAATAGTTAAAATAAACAAAGAACTAAAGAGCTTAAGAGTTAGACAGTCAAACGGCTGAAGAGCTTCAGAACCAAAAATCCAAATAGTCGAATAACCAGAGAGCCAAAGAGGATAAGAGCCAAGAAGTCAAAGAGCCAAATAATAAAAAATCCAAAGATCCATAAAGCCAGAGAGCCAAAAAGTAAAATATCAAAAGGCTTAAATAGCCAAATAGCCAAAAAGCCATAGAGAGAAACAGCCAAAGAGCGACAGAGAAAAATTTGGAGCGCCACAAAGAAAAGGCCAAATAGCCAAGAATCAAAGGCAAATACAGGGTGATTACTAATTCCTGTCAGTAAAGTAACTGATTGTAGATAAAAGATGTATGTATGAATTTTAATTTTCAGTGTACATCCTGTTTTGTACATCTATAAAGTTTGTTTTGACAAAGTAAAGATAAAATCTTTTTTCATTTACCTTAGTTTTTAGTCATATGTGTTGTTTTAAAGACATAACACCTGGCTCGCACGTTTTCCACAGATATGTATTTTTGACTAAACGCCGCTGAAAAATTTGCCTGATCAATACAGAATGTTACCACAATCTTTTAGACTTACTAGGGAATAGCATAAGACTGATTATGGAAAATTTAAGCGAAAAAATATGCCATTTGCGGTTAAAATATATGCTTCTGAATAACGTAACTGTAATGCTTATGAAACAACAAAAGCCTTAGTGTCAAAGTACCAAAAAGCCAAAGATCCAGAGAGCCAAGAAGCTAAAGAGTGAAAGAGAATTCATAGATTCACTGAGCCAAAAAGAAAAAGAGACAATTATCCAAAGAGCCAAATAGCCAAAAAAAACACAGATCCCAAGAGACAATGAGCCAACGATCCAAAGAGCAAAAGTATCAGGGATTCATGAAATCAATGAGTCAATGATCCGAAGAGACAACGAAAGTGCCAAAATGCCAAGAAATAATAGCTCAAAAAATAAAGAGCTGAACGAACCAAAGAGCTAAAAAGCCTAAGAGCTAAACAGGAAAAGAGCCAATGTGCCGAAGTGCTATAAAACCAAAATATCACATAGCCAAATAACCAGATAGCCAAAAAAGCAAGAAGCCAAAGAGCAAAAAATCCAGAGTGCAAAAAGCCAAAGAGAAAACAGCCAAAGTTCCTAAGAGTGCCATAAAGCTAAAAGACAAATGTCTAAGAGAACCGGAGGGCCAAAGAGATGACGCTGAAAAGCCGAATAGCTTAGAAGCCAAAGAGCTAAATAGAAAAAAAAACCAAATAGCCAAAGTGCCAAAATGCCTAAAAGCCAATGGTCAAGAGCGCCAAGAAGTCAAATAGTGAAATAGTTAAGAGTTCATAGATTCAAAGATCCAAAGAACCAAAGAACCAAAGAGCAAAATTGCTAAAAAGCCAAAGAGTCAAATTTCCGAGCCAATGATCAAAACAGCCAATAATACAGAGAGCCAAAGAGTCAAGGAGCCAAAGAGACAAAGAGACAAAATTGCAATTAGCTAAAGAATCAAAAAGACAAAGAGCTATAGCGCTGAAAAGGCAAAGTGTCAAAGTGTCAACGAGCCAAAAAGCCAATGATCCAGAAAACCAATGAGTCAAAGATCTCATGGTTCAAAGAGCCAACGATCAAGAGAGCAAAAATGTCAGGAATTAATGAATTCAATGAGCCAATGACTCAAAGAGAACCCAAAGAATCGAATTGCCAAAGAGCCAAGAAATTAAAAGCCTAAACAATATATAGTTAAATGAATCAAAGAGCTGAAGAGCCTAAGAGCCAAACCATTAAAGAGCTAAACTGCTGAAGAGATGAAAAATCAAAATTCCAAACCACCAGACAGCCAAAGAGACAAAGAGCTAAAGGTCAAAATACATATATAGACGAATAGCCAAGATGCAAATAAGCCAAAGATCAAAAAGCCAAAGAGAGAAACAACCAAAGAGTCACAGAGCCAAAGGGAAAAGAAGTCTCACAAAGCCAAAGATCAAATAGCTAAAGAACCAGAGAGCCTAAGACATTATGAGCCAAAGAGCCAACGAGACAAAATTCCAAAGAGCTAAATAGCCAAGAAGCCTAAGAGCCAAACAATCAAATAGCCAAAAAGCCAATGATCCAGCGAGCCAAGAAGCCAATGAGTAAAAGAATCATAGATTTATTGAGCCAAGAAGAAATAGAGACAATGATCCAAAAAGCCAAAAAGCCCAAAAAACCACAGATCCCAAGAGACAAAGAGCCAGAAGCAAGAAAAGAGCCAAACAGCCGAAGTACAAATCCAAAAAGCCAAAACATAATTAAATAACCAGGGAGCCAACGAGACAAAGAGCCTGGAAATCATAGAGCCAATGAATCAAAGAGCCAAAGAGCCAAAAAGCCAGAGAGCCAAAGAGCTATAGATCCAAAGATGTTGTTGTGTAATTGGTCCTCACCCTTTGGTCGATAGCTCTCGGTGACCAACTTCAACACGTTGTATCGCCAGGGGGAATGGTGCGGGTGATGGGCGACTGAGCTGACGGCTTGGTGGCTCAGAATCGTGGGATAGGACGGATTCGATACCAATCCCAGTGTCCTGAAGATCCTGGTAATCCGATGATTTCTGGGGTTGGTATATCTTCTTACTTGCAACACAAAACACGCGCGGTTGGAGGGAAACACAAACTTTAATCACACAATTTATTCCTTAACACTAACACACATTATCTTAAAACTAACATATTAAAAATCGCGGTACATCGACCGACCCGTTTGACGCTCAATCCAGACTAATCTCTCCCAATTTAAATTGGTCATCGATAAACCTAAGGGTCACTCACAATCTGCCTAAGAACAGGAGATCTGAGCAACATCTCTGTACTCTCCTGCACTCTGCTGCTCTAGGTAGCTCTACGTCGCACATCTCGGACATCGGGTGACCCATACGCATGCGAACAGCTGCTATCGTTGAAATGTGGGTCAAACTAGGCGACCATCGTCCGCACGCCGGACGGTAAGTGTATTGAGCCGACTATTCCAATTATCGGTGGGTTTGTTTTGGTCATCTCTATCGTCGGCATTTGTTGAACAGCAAATAATCTGTTGTTATTCTGGGTAGAGCTATCGTACATTCTCACCCACCCAGAAATTTGCTGAATTTCTGAAAGAAAATAAGAAAACCTCTTCTACGGGATGGGAGTTGGAAAGGATTTGGAGCTAGTTTCGTGACGAATTTGCATCAGATTCATCGAGTTCTTCAACATTTGGCATTGGCAAAATACATATCTTCTCTACTGGACGTTTCAGTTCACCTGTGGCTGTTTTTAAGGTCACGACTCTCACAACATTGTCGTCACCAGGGTGTACAGCAACTATTCTGCCCATCTTCCATCTGATGGGAGGAACGTTGTCATCTTTGATCATAACAAGTCTACCCTTTTCTACGACTATCGCAGGCTTCCAGCGTTTTGTTCTCGCCTGCAGGAGATTGAGGTATTCTCGGCGCCAACGACTCCAAAATAGCTGTAACTTCTGTTGAATCAACTGGAACCGATTTAATCGATTTGATGGGAAATCTTCTACTTCAATATCTGGCAGAGCCTGTAATGATGAGCCAATTAGGAAATGCGCTGGAGTTAATGGTTCTAAGTCGTCTGGATCATCGGACATTGGTGTCATAGGGCGGGAATTCAGACAAGCTTCGACCTGCACAAGAAGTGTAGAGAAATCCTCCGCTGAAACTACTGACTCTCCAATCACCTTCAATAAATGATTCTTGGACGATCGTACTGCTGCCTCCCAGAGTCCTCCGAAGTGTGGTGCACTGGGAGGATTGAAATGCCATTGAATAGCGTTCTGTCCAAGTTCAGATGTGATTCTTTCATGGTGTTCCCGATTTTTGAGCAAGCTGAGAAGTTCAGTTAATTTGTTTTTAGCGCCGACGAAATTGGTGCCATTATCGGAATACATATCGGACGGCTTTCCACGGCGGGCCACAAATCGTCGTAGGGATAGTAGGAAACACTCAGTCGAAAGGTCGGTGACAAGCTCCAAGTGTACCGCCTTGGTACAGAAACAAACAAAAACCGCTACATAAGCCTTCACGGCGGTGCGCCTCGGAGCCAGTCGGATGTAGACAGGTCCAAAGTAATCTACTCCTGTTTTAGTGAATGGTCGGGAAATGGTTACTCGTGAGGACGGTAGTTCACCCATAAACTGCTGGACTGTCGTTGGTTTTGCTCGATAGCACCTCATGCATTGATGTACTATTTGCCTAGCAACATTTCTGCCACCAAGAGGCCAGAACTGTAGTCGGACTACTCCCAGTAGTAGTTGTGGGCCAGCATGTAGTAGCGTCTCGTGGAAATGCTTCATAATCATTTTGGTTAAACGATGACGAGCGGGTATTACCGCAGGATGTTTGGTGCCTTCAAGTTCGGATGAATTCTTCAATCTTCCGCCCACTCTGATAAGCCCTTCCTCATCGATGTACGGCTTGAACCATCTCAATGGTGACTTGCTCGAAACTGCTTGTCCATCCATTAACGCTTTTCTCTCCTGGGCGAAAGCTTCTCGTTGAACGTTCCGAATTATTACGTGCTGAGATGTCCTTAACTCTGCTGTAGTCAGAAAAACGCCTTCAAAACGATTTTCCTTCGGATTTTGAAGATATTTCATGAGTCGCAGCCAGTATGCTGTTCTTCGGATAAGCTCCGTAAACGATCCAAATTTACTGAGGTAAAACTCGTTGAATTCGGTAACGGGTGACATCGTACAGGCAATCGTCGTACGACGCCTCTCTTCCTCTCCTACTATGCGATCTTCTGTGATTCCGTTGGGCCACGCTTCTTGTCCCTGCTTCAGCCAATGTGGGCCTCCCCACCAGAGTTCATTATGGACAATATCCTCTGCAGATATTCCCCGAGATACAAGGTCCGCTGGATTGTCTACTCCAGCTACGTGTCTCCAATTCCATCCATTTGTTATTGCTTGGATCTTTGCCACTCTATTGGCCACAAATGTAGTCCAAGTATTGGGAGGTGCGGCTATCCATCGTATTACACAAGTTGAATCGGTCCAAAAGTGCGTTTCAACTGACAATCTCGTAGAATTCCGGACCTTTTCAAATAGTTGTGACACCAGAATGGCCCCGCAAAGCTCAAGTCGTGGGATTGACTGATTTTGGAGAGGGGCTACCTTGGATCTGGACGACAATAGTCTTACCAAGACTGTTCCTTCCAAATCCTGACTTCTCACGTAGATGCAGCCACCATAAGCCCTTTCTGATGCATCCGAGAAGCAGTGTAACTCCACCGAAACAGCATTGGGAATGATTACACAACGATTGACGCGGACTTCATTCAAAAGTGGAAGTTTCTCGTGGAATTTCCGCCAATCCTCACCCACCATTTGAGGTACCGGGCTATCCCACTCCAATCGGTTGCCGTTTTCGTCTTGCAGCGTCCAGAGTTGCTGCATGAAAATCTTGGCAGACACAGTTGTGGCTCCAATTAATCCAAGGGGATCGAACAATGTAGCGATGAGTGATAAAATACGACGTTTAGTGAATGGAACATCCTGTTCTGGTGGAGGAATGTCAAACTGAAATCGGAGGGTGTCGGTCATGGGCATCCAAGTCAGCCCTAAGGTTTTGACGGCTTGATCGGGATCCAAGTTGACTCCGGTATTGTCCCGAATCGCTAGGTTTTCAGCGGGTAATCCATGCAAAACTGCTGGAATGTTACAGGACCACTTTCTTAACATAAAGCCACCACGTTCCATCATTGCCGAAAGTTGGTTTCTTAGACAAATGGCAGTATCAACGTCGTCCGTGCCGGTGATAACGTCATCCATATAGACGTCTTCACGAATTGCTCTTGACGCAAGAGGAAAATTGAGCTCTTCGTCAGCTGCCAACTGTTGAAGAGTCCGGGTTGCCAGAAAGGGTGCGGGCTTGGTTCCGTAAGTCACGGTATTCAACTCAAACACCGTAACTTCCTCGTTCGGTGAAAAACGATATAGTATTGACTGCAGGTGTCGGTCCTCTGGTGTAGTTAGGATCTGTCGAAACATTTTCTCCACGTCTGATACAAGGAGAATCTGTTTTGTCCGACTTCGGAGAATGATGGATCGCAAATCTTCCTGCACAACTGGTCCTACCAGTAGTGCATCGTTGAGGGATACTCCAGTTGATGTTCTGCAGGAAGCGTCGAAGACTACTCTGACCTTAGTGGTGGTACTAGCTTCCTTAACCACCGGGTGATGGGGTAGAAAACACCGTTTCACGGTTTCCTCTTCATTGCTTCCGACCTTCCGCATGTGTCCCAATATTAGGTATTCGTTCATAAATGCAACGTACTGTTCCCGTAGTTTATCGTCCCTTGCCAATCTTCTCTCGGTCCCGAGAAGACGTCGATAGGCGATATTCCGTGATTCACCCAGATTTTGGATAATATCTTCATTTTTGGGTAATGGAACAGTGTACCGACCATCTGAACCTCGCTGAACTCCACGTTGGAATATATCTTCACACAATTTCTCTTCCGGGGAATAGGAATTTGAGAATTCCACCTCTTCGCATGACCAGAACCTTTCCATCAACCTTTCCAGTTCTGTGGTTGCTGAGAAATTACAGTTGATTTGTTGGGATACCTTCGAAGTTGAGCAGCCACCGCAGACTACCCAACCGAATACCGATTCCGTGAGGGTTGGTAGGTGATTTCCGATTGGAATTCTTCTTCCTGTCTCGAAAAACTCAAAGAAAGCCTCGATGCCAAGAACAATGTCGACTTCCTTGGATTGGAAAAAGGCTGGGTCCGCCAATTGGATTCCGTCTGGTATTTTCCACCCTTCCGAATTGATTGAGGTTGTGGGTAGATTGGTAGTTACCTTGGGTAATACCAGAAAAGCCATTTCTCGCGAGAAATCCGAAACTCGCGACCGTAGAACCATTTGCACCCAATGTTTCACCTTGGTGGTTCCCTGCCCTATGCCGAGAACCGAAACGTCGACCTTATTCCTGGAGACTTTCATCCGTTGGGTTAATCGTTCCGACACAAAGTTGCTCTCCGACCCGGAATCCAATAGGGCTCGAGCATTGAACCTGACGCCAATGTCATCCTCGACAATGACTACCGCTGTTGCTAGCAAAACCGTTGATGAAACCTGTTGAGCAACATTGCATGCCGAAACGTCCGTGGCCGCCATATTGGCCACATGGGTAGAATTGGGACCCATAGAGCCATGGGAATCTTGGGAGGTTGAAGGGTGATTGCCTCCAGCAACCGATACTACCGTTGTAGCATTGTCCTTCTCCGCTCTGAAGCATAACAGAGTGTGGTGACGCTTTCTGCAAATCCGACAAGAGAACTTGGATTGACAATCTCTTGCCTGATGTCCAAAGCGAAAGCAATTTCGGCAAAGTCCATTTGATTTCAGCAGTGAATCTCTGTCCGCCACGGGTAATTGTTGGAATGCGGAACATTGGTATAGAAGGTGGCTATCCTTGCAAGCCACACATCTTCCTGGGATTGATTGGACCGAATTATAGCTGGTTTTCACTGCTGGCGGTTTGGGTTTTGACGAGGGTGGTTGTTGGTGAAACTTTGGGTCCGCTGGCCTTGGCGGAAGGGATTCCAGAACTTGAATTCGCTTTCGAAGAAATTCGGTAATATCCTCCAGAGTATCCTGGTCCTTGGAAGCTGCACATTCTTCCCAAGCACGACGGGTGTATGGATCTAGTCGCATTGTAAGGAGATTTACCAGCAAAAGGTTTTTATAATCCGCTGGTTCCACGATTTGATCGAGCGTTTGGACGATTCGATCGAAACCTTCCACTAAAGGTAATTCGGCCACGGATTCCTTGGTTAGGGTCGGAAGCTTGAATAAGGATTGAACCTGCTTCTTCTTCAGCAATTTATTGTTGTTATACCGCTTGCACAGGGTGTCCCAAGCGATTTGGTAATTGGCCTTCGTGATCTTCAACGAGTCGATTAGACTTTTCGGCTCGCCTTGAAGACATCCCTTTAAATAATGGAACTTCTCCACCTCTGGCAAGTCGGTTCTCCAATGAATCAAAGAGGTGAACAAGTCCCGGAAGCTCAATCAGTCATCGATTTCACCACAAAACGTTTGCAGTTTGATTTGCGGTAACCGAACATGGTCGAGAACACCCAACATTGAAGGTTCACGGACTGACTGCTCCAAATCCGTTGGCTCATGAAGTGATTTGGCCTTGTCCTTAAGAAAGGACTTCCCATCATAATACTGTTCGCTGATATTCATTCGTAATTTCTGGTAATACTTCTCCTCATCTTCAAAATCCTCATGAGATTTTAGTTCAACTAATGTCTCACTGAATTTCTCCCACAAATCATCAATTTTCTCCAAACGAACTTCGACTTGAGAAGCGGTAGTATGCTCGTCGAACCTCTGGATAAAAACCGCGATGTCGTCAAAGGAAGCCGTAACTTCCTCCAGCTGAGTCCTCAACTGCCTCAGGGTGGATCCCTTTCTGGTAATGGGTGGCATGATGTGATGTCGATTGGCGGTAGGGAAAAACAGAGATGTAGTATGCCGCGTGTAGTTTTGCTTCGGCGGACATATACTGTCCTATTTCACTGACCTGACAGAACAGGTGGCTGTTCAAAAAATGTTCCAAAATTCAGCGAATTGTCTCGAAAGCACAATGACGTCACATCAAACTATCATCAGCGGCGGCTCAGTTTCAGATTTTGCGAGAGAAGAGGAGAAGTTGGGGTGTAATATCCACAAAACCTTGGCTTCGGCTTGGCATATACTGCGGCAACCTACCTGGAGGTACCAACAGCGGTACTAATTCCAAAACACGAAATGCCAATCAGCGATGGGTTCCAATCATTGATCGTCACAAACTTGGGCTCCAAACGTGGGTAGTGTACAGTAGCAATTGAAGAGGAAATTGAAGTGTGTAATATCCGTAGGTCTTGCTTCGGTAGGACATATACCGTAAAACTAACCTGGAGGACTAACAACTCCACCAACCGTGTCCAAAAGAGGAGGATGCAATTTGGGAAAATTCCAGCAGACTTGCTCTAACGAGCAGTTCTCTTGCAGGGATTGCGCAGTAATAAATGAAGAGGATACAGGAATTCAAATTACCAGAGTGTATTTCTGCACGCCTTGCTTCGGCGGTACATATACAATAAAGTGCACTCACCTACGAGGGAGTATTTCGACGCTCCCTCTTCTACTGCTATCCGCCGCAATCGTTCGTCGTTCCGTTTCGTCCACAGAACATCAAGCGGATGAAATAAATGCTCGATGATAACCTTCCAGTTCCTCGGATGAATGATCAACACCAGCGGATTGCCGGTTTCCTCAGCGCATGCAAATGAAGTGTGTCGAAATGATGGCGTTAGTGTCATGCAAGGTTGCTTCGGCCAGACATATACCGAACTTATGTATAGTTACCTGACAAAGCAGTGATTCCGGCCAGTTCGGTATTCCTGGGCAGTCCTGGTATCGAGCGATGTAATCCGGGTGTAATCGTTGCATGCACTAATCCTCCAACCGTCTCAATATGGAGCGCCTTCACTGTGGCTTGAGTATTGGATCCTATCGTGATGGCGAATATTGGCGAGGATCCTTCATTGAATGGTTCGGAATGGCGCGTCTCCAACAAAGCAAATGGTCACAATGTCGAAGTCCAATAGAGCAATTGTGATCCCTTCTCGATGGCGCCCTTGCGCGGTTTCAATGGCGACGATATGGCTTCAGTGGCTTCAACAAGGCGATAATCCTACTTCCAACCGGACTGGGCAAGCAAATCCGGTTCGAAGGACCAAATGTTGTGTAATTGGTCCTCACCCTTTGGTCGATAGCTCTCGGTGACCAACTTCAACACGTTGTATCGCCAGGGGGAATGGTGCGGGTGATGGGCGACTGAGCTGACGGCTTGGTGGCTCAGAATCGTGGGATAGGACGGATTCGATACCAATCCCAGTGTCCTGAAGATCCTGGTAATCCGATGATTTCTGGGGTTGGTATATCTTCTTACTTGCAACACAAAACACGCGCGGTTGGAGGGAAACACAAACTTTAATCACACAATTTATTCCTTAACACTAACACACATTATCTTAAAACTAACATATTAAAAATCGCGGTACATCGACCGACCCGTTTGACGCTCAATCCAGACTAATCTCTCCCAATTTAAATTGGTCATCGATAAACCTAAGGGTCACTCACAATCTGCCTAAGAACAGGAGATCTGAGCAACATCTCTGTACTCTCCTGCACTCTGCTGCTCTAGGTAGCTCTACGTCGCACATCTCGGACATCGGGTGACCCATACGCATGCGAACAGCTGCTATCGTTGAAATGTGGGTCAAACTAGGCGACCATCGTCCGCACGCCGGACGGTAAGTGTATTGAGCCGACTATTCCAATTATCGGTGGGTTTGTTTTGGTCATCTCTATCGTCGGAATTTGTTGAACAGCAAATAATCTGTTGTTATTCTGGGTAGAGCTATCGTACAGATGTAAATAGGCTAATAGACAAAAAGTCAATACGCCAAAGAGCAAAAAGCCAAAGAGACAAACAGCCAAAGAGCCACAAAGCCAAAGATCCTATAGGCGCTATAAAACTAAAAGCCAAATAGCCAAAGAATCAGAGAGCCAAAGAGCCAATGAGACAATTTCCTTGACTTCCCTGGGCATAGAGTATCATCGTACCTGCCATACGATATACGAATGCGAAAATGGCAACTTTGGCAAAGATAGCTCTCGGATAATAAATGTGGCTCTGGCATTACGTCCCAAGAGGAAAAAGAAGTTGATGTTTCTAAAATTTATTTGAATTTTCTTTAAAAATGATTCTAATTAGCTCTCTTAGAATCATATAGGGAGTTTTTACAAGGTCGCTTGGCAAGCAGTTTCACAAGGAAATTCTTCGGGTATTTCTTAGGTTTCATTGTAACTCCAGAAATTTTTGTTTTCCTCGCTACAGGGTTTTCTTTTCGGAATGCCTCCAGAATTTTTATGACAGATTTACTATGGATCCTCAAGTAATTTGATCAGCAATTTTCCTAGTGAAACCTCTATGAGTTTATCAGTAGATTTCTTATGCAATTAAATATGTTTTTTTCTTATTCTGCATCTTCTGGACTTAATTGCCTTCTGGCATCAGAATTGTTTGAGTTGTTTCAAGACACTTCCAAGAAAAAATAAATAACAATATAAAAACTTTTTCTTCTTTTTGGCATCACGTCTCAACTGGGACAAAGCCTGCTTCTTACATTAGTGTTCTTATTAGCACTTCCACAGCTATTAACTGTGAGCTTTTTTTGACAACAGGGTCCTAAAATGTTTAATGAAATATTGTTTAAATTTAATAACACGAAAGAGCATGTTACTGCAACTACTTAAGCAATTTTTTCCGCTCAAGTATCGTTTTTATCATATTTAAACTTTAATTTAAAATTTTGGTCCATAAATGAACCTTGACACTTTTGATCATGTTTGACGTTCGCTTAGTCCACAAAAACACCACAGGGCTTTTAGTTTTAACACTGGGGTTGTTCCTATCTAACATTTCGGAAGGGACACGGAAAACAAAATACACCCAAAAATTGAGTTTAAGGCAATGGGTGTGACATAATCAATAATAACATAATACAATGTTTTTTGGATTTTAACAAACGATAAACATTTAAAAATTGAGTAAACATGTGTTTTTAGCCTAAACTTTAGCGATTGGCACTAAAATTGGCATAGGGCTTTAGGACTCTATTAACCAATTTTGCAATTGTGTGGCAGGTACGAAGATATTCTATGCTCAGGGAAGTCGAGAAAATTTCCAACTCTAAAAGATCCTCTATCTTGTTTTTTTTTGTGCTGCAGAGAACTAGATTGTGCTAAATGGTGATCTATTGACGAGACGAACATCGAAACTCTTGATTTTGAATGAAAATCTAAAAAAATTAAAGTAAAATCTTGAAGTAGAAAAAATAAGTTAAAGTTTTGTTGCAATGTGTTTGTTTTAACAATTTAGAATACTTCTTCAATAATGTGCAAAAGTAAGAAAAATCAGCAACAGGCAAACAAAGCCACCAACGATTTTTTTTTTCAGAATTCTTAGAACTCAACTTATCACTCACATTTTGTAGAACCCTTTGTGGGAAAATGTTCCCCCTGGGAATGGCAAAATTCGGCGAATCGTACTTAGATCATAAGTCCCACCGACAGAAATCAGACACACACAAAAATATATTACATCGCGATAAGGCTCATCATGGGAACGGAAGATCCTTTCTAACATCGAATCCACCGCAACCTCGCGAGCTCTTCGTAGACAAGCCTTATGCAGCGCGCAAAGTGCGCCGAAATGAATCCCAACTCTGGTCCCGGAACTTAATTACAAGGTGCAGCATTTATTAATTTCTTTTGTCTTTAGTCATTATTCTTCGGGAAGAGCGAAGAAAGAAAAAAAAAAGCCAACGCACAATCCCCGACCAGCACGAGCAAGAAAAAAAAATGGCAACGCGAAGAAACGACCCCGAAACGAGACAAGAAAAATCGCATAAAGTCGAAAAACTCGTTTCGCAATATTCAAACATTATTTAAAGCACTTTTCGGTCGGTCGATCGCGCGTTAAAGGTTCTCGCGGGTGAGACACAGCCGGAGCTAAAACAAAAACAGAAAAAAAACTGCATCTTGGGCCCTTTTTATTGCACCCCGGCCGTTTCGGGATTCTAGTGAAGGGAGTCAGTCCGGGACTAAATCTAGAGTCACGGTGTTCCTCAGGCCGTAATTATCAGAAAAAATCCTAATGACTTATTCGGCCTAACCAACTTCGGCCTTATGATTCGACGTAAAATTATTTACGATAATAACAATTTCAGGAACACCGTGGCAGCCCTTCTTCAAATCAGACACGAAAAAAAAATCGGAAAAAGGTTCTAAGCCCAGTTCATGTCCGAGTGCGAGTCCAAATCGCAGTCGTCGCCCGTGTAAAGCTGGGGGTCCGTGTTGTAGAATGTAGATAGACTTAATTTAAAAGTTCTCACGATACGACCCCGGGAGTTTGCGTTGCAGACTTTGGCGCCAAATTGCGAAGGTTGATTTGAAATGAGAAAAAGACCTTTGGCGGGTGGGGAAGACATGGCTGCGGCTCCTCCGGAGGAGGAAAAAACAAATCTCATCATCATCAATTTTTGGTGGCCTTTCCAGGGATTCGGTAGATGCGATTTCGGAAAAATCAGACCAATTAATGCCGGGAAGATGAGCTTTTCAAAGGCAGACTGTCGAAGAGTCAAGGACGGGAATTACAGTGATACTTGTTTCTGTCACAATGATTAGAACACTAATGTTTCTCAAGGTCTTCAAACCGAGGAAGAGACAAATTTCTGAACCATTAAAAAAACATTAAATAAATTAAATTTTAATACATGCCCTGCAGGGATGGCATTGCGATGGTCGTCTGAAATCAGTGAAGCAAGAAAAGCTCGGAACACGTCAAAAACCCTTCCGGGGGCCTTTCAATTTTTCTTCCGCCAATCAATGACTCTTTTCCACACCATCTTCACTCAAAGAAAAAGGATGATTCATCTCGTTGTACGGACCGCGCTCAAAATTAAATAGAGATTATAAGTTCATTATTACGGTCTTATTAGCGCCATTATTTCCGACCTGGACCCCGAAATTAGTCCCATCTGATTAGAGTTTTTCGCTCGACTCATCGCATGCTCGCCTTTAGTTAACCTTTTCGGTGAGGAATCATCAACAAGTGATCCGTTTTTGTGAGTCTTCAACTGAGGCTGTGGAGTGGAGAGGCCTTTCGTGATGTGGCCCACTTTCGGAAGACCTTGAACTGGCTGGGTAAGTGGACATGACAAAGTGAATCATTTTATTTTCATGCAACAATTTCTGTTCAAATGCCTATGAAACTTGTAGAAATTTCATATAAATTTAATTCTGACATCAAATACCACAATACCAAAGGACCAATAAATCTCTACATCTATATTAGAGACGGAAATGGGAAGAAACTCATTTCGAGTAATAGCACAATATTTGTAGAAAATTAAACTCAATTCTCTCGGTGTGATGAGGTGACCAAGGGATATCGAACACGAGTCTCATTGGCCATTCCAGAGTTCAAATCCCGGTCAAACTTGTACATCTTTGAACTTCTCAAACTGATTCTGTCGATTGCTAGACTCTGATTTCCACGTTGAAGTACGTACATTTCGTAAACAACTCTCAATAATTTCCTCATGTTACATAGTAGCGAAACCTGAAGGAATTGGTACCTTAACATGAAAACATCCCTTGGAGGCAGTTCTTACAAGTAGGCAATATCAACTAACATCTCCGCTGGCAACCATTCAACATGAGCCCGCGGGCACTTATTCAAAGCAGTCGTCGTCATTATGCAAATGTAACACACGATCACATTTGAATAATTAGATGGATACTTGCACACCTTGGACTCATCAACGCCCGTCATCTCGTGGGATCGTTGGACATCTAAGTGCGTGTTCTGACCGCTGGATTCTTGGAGTTCTAACGGTGGAAATTATGCGCACATTCAGAGTTCTTAATGTTGCCTAAACACGGCGATTTTGAAAATTGTGGTCCCTAAAGAAGACACATTCGACCGATTGATCAATGTATCTTTTTTTTATATGATGTAGGTATCTATCTGCTGCACCTCGCGAAAGAGCATCATTCCCAGGCCAGTCGGTGTCCTAGTTTCCACATTTGCATACTGCTTTGCATATTCCAACAGCGTGCGTCGTCTGTCAAACAAAATCGACAAAACGGCCCCTCACGTTGCACAGTGGGAAAAAATGGAATTAGCGGCACCTAAAGCCCTCAGTACACTGTTTGTCAAGTGTGCAAATTTTTCCGCACGCATAAACCAACATGCAAACATCGATCTCAACAATGACAAAACATCTGGAGTGTCAAGTGGATATTGAAGTGTTAGTTTATGCGTGTGGAAAAATTTGCACACTTGGCAAAGAGTGTACTGAGGACTTAAGGCTGGTTGCGGTTTGCGGAAACCTCCATATTTTTTTTTTAAATAGGTAAAATTTGATAGATTTTGCATTATTGAGCAAATGACAGCCCTCCAATTCTCCCAGCGTGTATATTTAAGGTCGATGAGAATGATGATGATCTTTAACAAATTTCTGAGATAATCATGAAAATTTGTGATTTTTGACGGAAATGCAAAATGGTGTGTTAAGGAATGTGTGTTATGTAATCGAATCAAATTTATTATTACTACATTATTGTTCAAGTTGAAACTCTGAAAATAATTTTTACTTATCTGTGTGATGATCTCAATTGAATACTTATGTTCTAAGTCACTCACATTGACAGACCCTATCACATAATGCAGCTCACAATCATACGAACAAATCAAGCATTTCAATTGGTTTTGTCGAACTTGATAGAGTAGTTCAATCTCTTTAATCCCCATGCGTCCTTAATATCTCATTCTACGATACTAACTTTTTATTATTCCATTAATTTACTGATGAAGCAAACCAAGATGTATACAATAATAAAGAGTATTGTGTGGTATGTAATATATAATGCGCATCATACATTTAGTGTGTATGTTGACATACGAATGATCGCCTTCATCGGCCTCGTCCCAACTAACATTCACTCATTTAACAAACACCATTATGGCAGTTTTATCCAGCATCATGTTTTATAACATTTTAATGATTTCCATGGCCAACCTTTGTTAAAGCATTGTTCACACAAATTTGGAGAAACTTTAAAGCATGTCGTTGAATACCAACTTTATTTTTCAGCATATTTCGTTTTCGAAAAATGTACTGAATTAGACAAGAAAACTCGTCTAAATATTTTTTGAGATCTCTACTCCAAGGTTGTTGTAAAAGAAAGGTAATCTCCAGGAAAAGTGGAATGTTTTCATTTAGTCTAATTCTAAGTCTAACGATAGATGGTTTTGAATTTCCTCCCAGTTTTAGTAATAAGATCGTACAATAGTTTATAGAATTGAATTTAAATACGAATGAGATAAATGTTCGTTAAAATCATTTTTTAGATCTTTCAGGAATACTATTACCTTTAATTTAAGTGGGCAGGATCCGTCATTGATTTCGGAATTTTCAAAAGCAGTTTTTTCGTTCTAAGGCTTTTGCTGCTTACAAGTTATTTCTCGGCCTATCTTGATGCATGGACAATTTCTGCAAGGAATCGATCAAGAATGCGCTTTTTTTCTGATCGCAGAACGCAGTTGAAAAGAAATGTCAGTTCAAATGCACGATGTACAAATATTAAGAAGGTGATATATTCTGAAAACTGACAGCTACTTGACGACGTCATTCCTATCCACCTCAAACTAATTTCTTAAAAAAATGATCTAGTGGTCCGGAAGGTATATGGTACGATAGGAGTGACGTCACATGTTTACAATAAAACTTTATATTTAAATCAGTAAAGAGCCCGCCTTGTTAATTTTTATGCCGTGATCAAATGGGAATCGCTGTGGAAAAATTTCTTCAAGGAATCGGCGAGAAATTTCTTTAGCGATTACTTTTCAGTAGCAAATCAGGCTTAAATCAAGAAAATTATCAGGAAAACGTGTTCACTGTATTCTATTCTCTAACAGTGAACATATTATCATCGAATAATTTTTAGTTTTTAACAGAAAAACTGCTTTTGAAGTTTCGATGATGGCGAAGATTTCGATGACGGAGCCTTGATTTTTTCCGGAAATTTAAATTACAGTTACTGAACACAAAATGGTCAAGTTTGGAAGCATAGACCTCGGCTACTAGTGCTCCGATTAACTTGAAATTTTAATCGTAGCTCAGACATATCTTTTCCTGAAATAAAATTCACTATTTTTACACACATTGTTGTTCAGTTATTGCAAATATAACATTTAGCAAAAACGGCTTATAATTTTTCGAAAACAAGCAATTTTACTGTAAAATTTTATTACCAAACTTGTTATTATCAACAAATGTATCATATTTGCAGAGGAGGATTTATTGGCATTTTCGTCTTAATTTGTGTTATAACTCAAAAGTTTTTTTTTTGTGAGTTACTCTAAATTTCCAACTGCGCGATTGTCAAGTTATTTACAAGCTGTGGTGAAAACTTCAGGTCAAACGAAGCACTAGTAGCCTTCAAACTTGACAATTGTGTAGTATTGTATTAAGAAAATAATACCATGCAAATTTCACACAATATTCCAGATTTGGAATTTATTTTTCTTATACAACAATGTGTGTAGTAAGTTATTTTACAATTTGAACATAATTTTCGATAACATTTCCTCAACTTTTTTGGGTCTTTCTTTTCTTTGATGTTCAGACTAAGAAGAGAGTAATGGAAGATTTCTTTAAAACTTACATTTTTTAAATTAAAAATAAATGGTAGGTGACCTAAACGCTTGGTGTATTTGTTCAAGAGTCTCCAGATGTTTTTTTGCGATTCAGAGGATTTTGAACAAAAAAAACTTCTCATCAGGTCTATTGATTTTTAATTCGCCTATTTGAATATGTAGAGTAGTTATTCGGTTAATATAGTGATACTTAGGATGTCGGGTCAGCAATTGTACGTAAATTCACCAAAAACTATATTCTAAACTTTTTCTTATATTGTCTCTTGACTCGAAACATTTTGACGTTTGATCGGCCTACTGGTTTACTTAACTAGGCACATGTTCATCCATGTTAATATCAGTTATACAAACAATAATTATTCTGTACATATTGAGAAAAAAAGCAATGAAGTGGAGTTAGTTTTAGAGTTGGCGACCATTATGATACAACCACAAATCATATTAGAAATATCGGATTAGTTTGGTATCTACGCTCAACATTGCGGTTAAAGGCTGGTTTCCTACTGAAAAGAAAAGGAATCGCCTGTTTCGATGCGTGGAAAATTTTTTCCCCAGAAATGGTCAAGAAAATCACATTGTTGATCCCAGTACGCAATTGAGAAAAGAAATGTCATTTCACAGGGGGCTCCCTGTAGGAAATTTCTTGACCCATTCAGTCAGGGAATTTCTTTACTTTTCTTGAGCGAAACAGCATACTTAGTTTAAGACGCCTAATCAGTTCGATATAATTCCGCACTTCGAACCGCATTTTTTGAGAAATTCGTGGAGATAAATTACCAACGATTAGTATAAATTCCATTTAATAAACTATAGAGACAACAACTAATAAATGCACTATTTGTTTTTAATTTTGGAGAACGCACTCTGGTAGAATACCAGAATTAGGTAATCGTTTCTCCTCACTGGCTATGAATCAAAAGTCAGCCATCAATTGTCCTCTGGATAGCAAATCTGATGCGCTATATAACGTGCCATGACAGGCGGTCTGAGGATTTGGAGAAAAATCTTTTTCATGCATTTCAAACTAATGGTGCCGGTGCAAAATAAAATTGTATTCATTTATATCAATGAAATATAATAACATAACACCACGACAAATTAATCAACCTTGCACTCGTCTAAAAACTTGCACAACAGACTGACAGCTATTTTTTCTGCTTTACTTACATCATAGCAAACCTTTGGTGGAAAACAATAAAGAAAACTCAACTCATAGGAATGAATGAATAATGTCAACCACATCCTTCACGAGAGTGTTAATGCGATCGTGATGGAAGAGCCGCTGCGTGTTTCATTGCACTACACATGAAATTTGAAATGCGTTCATAGATTTCCATGAGAATTGGCTTTAATTCGAACGAATTTGATGATTGCTCATGCTTGAATGGTTGATGCTTGAGCATTACACGATGGAAGAAAAATGTACACATGATTGAATTTAACGTTTTTTTCAATAACAAATTCATTCACCGTGCCGCAAGGGGCTGAAGAAGGTTGGTAGTTGTTGGTTCATGTCAAAAACTCCGGTCCCACATATAGCATGTAACCAGTTGCCATACCATGTTTCTACACTTTCCCAATCCAAAAGGATGTGAAAGCCAATTATCAGGGAAAAACTGTTTATATTTGTAATGCTTAAAGTTTCGGGCCCTTGTTGACAAATGTTCCGATTTAGGTTCAAGGCTTACTGTGATGGCAGATCAATTCGCGTCTACGAAGGTAATTACCACAGTTGACCCTATGCGTGAAGCTCCGATTATTTTACATGGCAAAGCATAGGAAGTCAATTTTCAAATGCTTCTAAAAAATTCACAACACTTTCTAATTAAATTCTGTTAAGTGTACGGGGTTAGACTATCGATCCACAGCATCAACAGCATATTGAGAAAAAAATATAAAACTCAAAATTATATGCCTATAATGTAGTCCATCAAAAGTATATCAACATATACTGAAAATATTTTAAATAACTATTGTAGTTAATTTTATATGAGCATTTGAAATTTCGCTTCCTACACCTTGCCGGGTAAAATTTTCGACGCTTCACGCATCGAGCAAACTTTTCCCAGATGGCAGCACCGTACCTTCGTACATCCGAATAATGTTTATATAACGTCAAACAAATTATACGAGCGAAGGAAACCATTTGAGACGAAATTAACGTCAATATCCTGCACTCTTTATTCCGATGGGGCAAACAATGTTTTATTCGCCTACTCTTCTACGTATTTCCTCGTATTCTAGCCGAAAATGGCTTTTTGTTCTAAGATGGCTATCTGTTCTGTGATATTATTCAGCTGCTGATCCAAGCTGAGTTCAGTCGGCTATTTTTAGCGCACAGTGAGAAAATTTATGTCGATGTTGGTCAAAATAATGTTTATTTACACAAAGTAAAAACAGTCTGAAACGATTAATCTAATTTTAGTTTGTTCAAAAGTAATTAATTAACTTAAATAATTTTATAAATTATAGTTTGATTATTTTTTTTTGTATTTTTCATAAACCTATTACATATGCATTGAAGTAAAAGTTCTCTGTATGAATATATTTGAATCATTTGAAGGGATAGTCCTCAGAACCCACCTGAATAGAAAAATATTCGAATATCTTGATGCGATTTTTATTTTCGGAAATGGCCAAGTAAATCATTTTTCTTAGAGCGCAGGATTTATTCAATTGTGAAGAAATGTCATTTCAAATGTAGCTGGCTATAGAAATTTATTTAATCAATTCTGTCAAAGAAATTTCCATTTTTCTTGTACGGAAAAACATGCCGAGCAGGCGAAAAATGCTTAGCAATAGAAAATATAATATGGATAGCTTAAAGTGATATTAACTTGACAGATATATGATATAAAATATCTGGAAATGATATCTAAAATAAACTACTAGAACAAAATTGGTGTCATATATAGATTCTGCAAGATTTTACCAATCGCTGCGAGCTATTCATTAGATCTGCGTACATCAAATTTTTCATAGGTTTAGAAGTTCCAGGAACAAAATTTTGATATTGTCTTCAGATATTTTATCTCTTATGTCAATCAAGTCAATATCACGCTTTGTTTGTCAGTACTTTGCTCCTACTCGGAATACTTAGCTTAAATGTTTATTTTTGTTTTTCACAATAATTCTGCATTTCTGGAGACTGACCGTGTTTATTTTCTGAACAGCTATTTCAAAAGTTTTAAGAAAGCATAATTTATGAGCTTTGAAATGCATTCGGAACTCCACACGAATTTCGGATATTTTGTTCATTTTATGAAATTTAGCTATAGTGCGATCGCTTTTACAAGGCTTATTTATTGCTGAACAATGTGTTTGTTAATCGTCATTTTGGCCTCTATTGGATCAACTGTTCTTATAATATACTGAAGCTGAATTAGGATTTTATAAGATACTTATTTAGCTCTTATTCATGCTTATGTTAAACATGTGAGAATAGCTGAAGTGCGACGCAAGTAAAACGTTAGTTCGTCTTCTGAATATCCTTTTATACATATACATTTGTTTAGTGGAATATTGGCTTTTTAATTGGGGAAACATGTCTTGTTCAGCTCATTTGTAGAACAATCTTGACTAGTCGAATGAGAATCTTTGGAAACGTTTAATAAGTGACGATTCAACTTTTGTTCATTCTAATGCATAACGTTGAACATTGATCTAAGTTTGTGAAAAAAAGCACCTTCTCAGCTCTTTATAGAGCAAATTTTTTATTCAGCTGCCATTACCATTATTGAACAATAATTAAACATGCATGCTTGTTTGTGGCTCTGAATTGTTAGTTGGGGTAACGGCAATTGTCAGCCAACGAGCAGTTGGCCATGACTCTACCTCTTTCCTCATCGGACGACCGACGCAGATGGACGCATATCAGGAGCGCTTGCGTGGCGCGTCAAAGTGGTGGACTTGTGAATTGCACAAGTATAAAGTACATTAAATAGTTATTCAGAAACTAACTTTCCGATCTTTCCAAATTGTCACGAACCGACTCCAACTATACCCAGTGTAGTAACCGATCTGTCAAAAACCTTATTACCAATGACACTCACACTATGCTACCAGTATCTATTGCAGTTTCGTCACACGTCGACGCAATGAGAGTATATACCGAGGTAAGGAAGACGACATTTAGTGTGAGTGATATCCGTGTACAGTGCAAAATGTATCACAACTACAAATGAGCTCCCATAATAAGCCGTGTATAATAGCCTTCGTTTCTTCTTCCACACCTTAGTATATCACCTTATATATCTAATTGACGTCGACGTATTACCTACATGTCAGAAATCATTAGTAGGCAAGACTGAAGATTATAAGAGGGTGAGTTTTGTTTTCTGTGTTTAAATTAAAACAATCTATGATATTGAACTCATTTATTTTTCTCTTCAGATTTAAGAAAATCATTTTACTGGATTCGAAAATTTCATCATTTCCTAAGCTAATATTTACATGAAGTACGGACTGGTAAATTGTAATATGTTTATGTTAATATTGTGAACCTAATGATAGCCTATACAATTACAGCAGCCACGAGCGAAATCAATAATACGAAAACAATTAATATATATTCTAGAGACACTGAACGTGTAAACTAAATAAAGAATGAGAGATAATTAGTCTGACGCTAATATTGAACTATAATCGTCTATTAGGAAATGTTTAACCTATATTGTACTCAAAACTTGCTAAAGTCTAGATATTGTTATAAATACGAAATACACGTTGCATTCATAACAGTTATTGTTTACCTCTTCTATAATTGTTTGACAGTTCCAAATTCATTCCATCAGTTGTATAAAAGTTATCTATCAATACAATATTGTATACAACACAAACGGTTGTCTGGTTCTCTAGATTTGTGCTCTTGAAAATTCAAGTTGTGGCTTCGATCACATGTGCTTCGATGCATCTTCACGTTAAGGCGAAGTAGGCTGTCATTGAAATTTGTACGCGTCGTTGATGATTGTTGCTAATTCATCTCACGATTTCGAATCAAAGAAAATCAGTTGGTTTTGCACTGACACAGCTGAAAAAGTATCAGCATACTTTATGCATGTTAGCGCGAACAGTGATACTTATTCAAGTCAATATAAAATATCAAGGCTAAGTGTTATCACTTTGAAATGCAAGCTGAAAAGTCATCATTGTTGCCAAAACGAATGACGGGCTACTTAGCCTTAAGCATGATTCATTTCGCTGATATGGGGTAACATTGATCACCTATGTAAACAACGTTCGATAATATTGAAAATGTCATTATTTATTCAAATCATGTCTAACTTTAACTTTAATACATTCTTTAATACATCAACAGGCAATCAACAGCCCCAATGATGTCAACTTAATTCTAGTCTTAATACTAACAAAAGGTCAAATTAAACTTAAAGTGAACACAAGTCAATACTACACAAAACATTCAACTATCACCAGCGGCGTTTGCAAAAAAACTTGAAAAACGTCGGCGAAGTGTGCGTCGGGGAGTGTCAAAGTCAAATTCTGAGGCTATCCGATTAAATGTTCTTTGCAGACCATTAATAGCTCCGTGCATACTATAATTGGTTCGTCTCAACGGTAAGCGGAGCATGAGGTTGTTGCGCAGTGTACGGGGTGCAACATTTATGTTGATTTGCTCCAAAATAGTGGGGCAATCAAGTCGACCTTGAAGAGAGTCAGCGATAAACAAAGCTCTGGCAGTATTGCGTCTAACGTGCAAGGGTTCAAGATCGATCAATCGGCAACGGTTCTCGTAGCTGGGGAGGCGGAAAGGGTCTCTCCACGGTAGCCTACGGAGGGCGAAGCGTAAGAATCGCCGTTGCACAGACTCGATACGCTCGACTCCATTGGAGTAGTTTGGACTCCAAACCTCCGAGCAGTATTCTAGAACAGAACGTGACAAGGAACAGTACAGTGATTTAAGACAATACACATCAGTAAAGTTTTTAGCTATCCTAAAAATGCATCCTAGAACACGTGACGCCTTACCAACCACGTAAGACACATGTTGATTAAAAGTTAAGGTCGTGTCTAAGACCACTCCCAAATCCTTCACATGGTCGACACGTTCGATTTCAGCACCCATGAGCTGATAACTGAAATGGATTGGACTTCTCTTTCTGGAAAAAGTGATCACAGAGCACTTCGTGGGATTAACAATCATGCGATTGATAGTACACCAATCTGCAAAACTAGAGAGTTGTTGTTGGAGAAGGTCGCAATCCTCGATAGAGTGGATTTCAAGAAAAATCTTAAGATCGTCTGCATAAGACAACCGGGGGACCTTTATCTGACGGTGTACATCATTGAAGAAAAGCAGAAAAAGTAAAGGCCCCAAGTGGCTTCCTTGAGGGATTCCTGACGTAGACATGAACGAAGCAGTCTGACAATCACCAATAACGACCTTCAATTCTCGACCTGTCAGATATGATCGAAACCATTGCAAAAACCTGCCATTGATTCCAAACCTGTCTAGTTTGGCGATTGCTATGTCATGGTTCACCATATCAAAGGCTGCAGTTAGGTCCGTGTATATCACATCTGTTTGATTACGGCGAACCATACTATCCATTATATAGGTAGTAAGGCAAATAAGGTTGGATGCAGTTGATCGCCCTGGCATAAATCCGTGTTGATCCTCGCTCAGTTGCTGCTGACAATGAGCCTTCAGGGGTCCCATAATAACCAATTCAAACAGCTTCGAGACGGCACATAGGGATGTGATTCCACGGTAATTATTGACGTCACGTTTATCGCCCTTTTTGTACACTGGGTACATGTGAGCAATCTTCCAGCAAGATGGGAAAACACCGCTGCTAATCGATGCCCGAAAGATGAAAAGAAGCGGAGTAACTAGAACGTCAATGTGCTTTTTTAGAAGAACTGAAGGAAATCCATCCGGTCCGGGGTTGAAAGATGATTTCATCTGAGATGAGGCCTTGGTAATCATAGTTTCATCGATATCAAAACTTCCAATCGCATGAGATGACCGGGGAACGTTGCTAACGGCGAGCTCAACTTGATCCGCAGTTAAATCTTCTCTTGAGAACACACTTGCAAACTTTTCCGAAAACATGTCGCAAATTTCGCGGGGAGTCGTGCCTTCGATGCTGTTGAACCTCATAGCAGATGGTAGTCCCGATACTTTTCGTTGCTCATTGACGAACTTCCAGAAGCGCTTTGGGTTTGACTTCAAATTTCGCTGGATATTGTGCTGATATCTGGAGAAGCACCGCTGACTGGCATATTTATACTTATGATTGAGCCTAACATAAGCAATTCTTAGTGGAACTGTGCGGTGTTTAGTAAACCGCCGCAAGGCAGCTTTTTTAAACGTTTTTAACCGTCGCAGGGAAGTGGTTTGCCAGGGAGGTCCGGTTTTGTGCTCCTGGCTCTTTTTTGGTACGTGCCTGTCAATCGCGTACGCCAAAATAGCGGAGAAAGTCTGAGCCGCAGACTCGATATTATTAAGATCTAGAACATTTTCCCAGTCGAGAGTCGTGAACAATTCAGCGATACTGCGATGATCCGCTTTATGGAAATCGTAGGAAAAGGTGGCGGACGAATTAATGGAATCGTGCACCAAGGAGTGCTTAATCGTTACGAGTAATGGGGGATGGTGCGCAACCATTTTAACGAGAGGGCAAGGAGCCATCACTACTGATGTAGACGAATCCAAATCACTAACGAAACATAGGTCCAAATAACGGTCGTTCTCATTGGTGACAGAGTTGATCTGTTGTAAAGTGGCAGTGCTGTAGCTATCAAGAAGAGTGACCGCTCCAGGGTGGAATTGGGAGTGATTAGTGTCCGGGTAGAGGAAACCCCTGTCTGATGAAATCCACGAGATACTAGGTAGATTGAAATCTCCGAGCACAACAATCTCATCAACGGCACTAGCCGTCTCGAGAATGGCGTGTACAGATCTACAGTGGGCTTCGATATACTCGATGTCACGTGTGCGATCAGGTGGGATGTACACAGCACACACGAACAGCTCACGATCACCGAGGTTAATTGTCGTCCAAACTTGCTCAAGACATTCCCAAGATGTATTATCTATAGCCTTAGGCTTTAAATTTGAGTTGACTGCAATTAATACACCTCCACCAGTAGCTTTTCGACTGTTCTTTATGCTACGGTCACATCGAAACACCTCGAATTCAGGACCAAACACCTGGCTAGAGAGAGTGTCATCATTTAGCCAAGTTTCGATGAAAACCATAATATCGTAGCACTGATCAGATATTGCCAAACGATATTTCTCGATTGTTGAATTAATACCTCCCAGGTTTTGGTAGTACAGCAGCAGATTGTCCTGATGACGATTAGAGGTCGATATAATGCGATTCTGCTCGCTTCCGTGGGGCTCTGTAGATGGACTGAAAGCAGATGGCCGAAAGTCGTTCGATGGAAAGTCTTTGAAACCAATAGGTTGTTCCTGTTGTAGCGGTAACGAAACTCGTTGCTGTCCGGATCGGCTGGAAGTAGCAAATACTTCAGGGCATGTATTGTTCGGAATGCTTATATGCTTGCCTGTTTCAGAAATTTGGAAGACCTCCTCCCCAATCCCAAACACAGGACCGGGACGGCTGTAGGTCGCTGGCAGGAGGGGCTCGACTGTGATGGGCGGGTTAGAGGCTTCCATAAAGCTGAGGGCAGGCTTGCGTCCCGGTGGTGCGAAAGAAGAAGACTGATGCAGATTGTGTGATGGCGATTGACTGGAAGCAGCAGGTATTTCAGAGCACGCAATGTTCATATTTGAAAGGTACTTGCCTGCATACGAATTTTGGAAGACCTCCTCCCCAATCCCAAACACAGGACCGGGACGGCTGTTGGTCGCTGGCAGGAGGGGCTCGACTGTGATGGGCGGGTTGGAGGCTTCCATAAAGCTGAGGGCAGGCGTGCGTCCCGGTGGTGCGAAAGAAGAAGATTGATGCAGATTGTGTGATGGCGATTGACTGGAAGCAGCAGGTATTTCAGAGCACGCAATGTTCATATTTGAAGGGTACTTGCCTGCATACGAATTTTGGAAGACCTCCTCCCCAATCCCAAACACAGGACCGGGACGGCTGTTGGTCGCTGGCAGGAGGGGCTCGACTGTGATGGGCGGGTTAGAGGCTTCCATAAAGCTGAGGGCAGGCTTGCGTCCCGGAATCCCAAATTGATTTACTGGCCGCTGTGTGGACTCTTCCCAGTGGAAACTCTTATTACTCTCCGTTGGTTTTTTGAATGATTTTCAAACTCTCGAAAATAGACGTTTTCTGGCCAAGTATCTTTGGATAAGGCTACATCCTTAAGCGATTTATTTACATCGATCTTGAATGTGACAAAGCTCAAGGTTGAAAGGTCTTTGTCCTTGGGGACCAACTTCACAGCCTTTGGTTCCGCATCCGCTGTGAGCTCCATACAATTCTTGACGAATTCAACCATGTCGTTTTCGGACGTATTGGGATCAAACGCTGACAGGTAAACCCAGAATAATTCCTCAGGTGGTGCAACAGTTTTGATCATTTCGGACGCTGGTTTGGTACCCCGAGAGTTAGATGGTTTTTCTCTAGAAAACCCATCGTCGCGCACACGCTTCGGCGTATTCGGAACCGTATTATGCCTTATCTTACTATTCGTACCAGGCCATGGCACGGATAATAGAGGAGTAGTCGGTTGTGCATCGACTTTGGAAGAAAGAGTGCTAACAATTTCTTTCAATCCTGCGATGTCATCTTTGAGCGATTTAATAGATGTTTCATCAGGTACATTTTCCATCGTGCAACGAGAAGACATTTTCCGGAAGTAGTCACTGGAGAACAATTCTGCACAATCGTCACACATCCAAAGCAGATTTTTATCGTGATCTTTCAGTATGCCACGAAGCGAATAATCCAGCTTAACGCAGATCATGTGGAACGAATTACCACAATATCCACGACAAACGATATGATCAGAATCATTGGTTACTTTCTGACACTTGTTACAAGCCATTTATGTGGTCAGTGGAAGACGTGAAAGTGGAGTACAGACTGTATCGCCAACGAACAAGCTATCGCCTTTCGGTAGACAACGTGCAGCGCTTCAATGTGTTGTAGTGAATTGGATCGAATGTAGCATACAACCGTTCATTCAATTTATGCCCGCAAGGATAGAGCAAAGAATGTTTATGTTTTCTTCACAACAGATCCAGTTTAAACATCCACAAATTCACAAAAAATCACAGTTTTCACTGAACCGAACAGCAACACAACATAACCACGAGAAAGCAAAAACACATCACTCTCGATAGCTCAGGGAATCGTGATTTTAAAACTGTTAAAAATGTATACAAACAAACATAAAATAACCGTTTAGTGATAAACACGACTGAACGTATGGGCTGTTATACAGAATGTTCCCTAAAGCCGAAAATGAAGGCCAAACGGTTACAAGTCATTTACTTTTGGAGTTATTTTTAAATTAAAAACACGTCGAACTACGGAATACGCCTAAAGGTAGGTAATTGCCTAAGGGAATTCTACATTATTCGTGAATGTTCAGAGGGATGGCATCATAGTTTTTGAATGTTTACCATCCTTATAAGAGAAAATGGGACAAAATGCGCCAAACAAGACAAAAACTGCGCATAGCTGGTATGTGAGAATGTGCATTGAAAGTCTTCGGTTTTCTTAACAATTTTTATCCGCGTTAGCAATGGCATTTAGCCATCGATCCCGCGCATCGATATTGGTTGGAAACTTATGATGCGAAATGTTATTATCGTTATAATTGTTCTTCAGATTATGAAAATCGACACCGCAAGAAGGAAAACAACACTTCATTGTGCTTTTCACGATGATAGAAATGCAACTTACTTTTATTTTAAACCGCGAGCTACGCTATGGAAATAATAATGAACAATATGCATAGATTTTGTGTGCCTAGGTTCGTTTTCCCACATTCGCACCAGCTGCATTGCTTATAGCGTAATAGTATTGGTGAGCGCGGCTTGCGTTCGATAAGAGGCAACAAAATATGGCCATCATATCGGCCCCCTGTGAATGTTGCTCAATTGAGCACAATTATGAAAGTTGTGACCTTCCTTAGCCGAGTGGTTAGAGTCCGCGGCTACAAAGCAAAGCCATGCTGAAGGTGTCTGGGTTCAAATCCCGGTCGGTCCAGGATCTTTTCGTAAAGAAAATTTCCTTGACTTCCCTGGGCATAGAGTATCATCGTACCTGCCACACGATAGGGGAAGGGGTGATAAAATGAACACCTTGAGGATACCATATTGTTTCTGATAGAAAAACGAGGAATTCGTTTAGTTCCAACGCACAACATCAAAAATAGGGATGTTATCTATAGCAGCGACACGAATTCAGACTAAAACAGCTAAATTTTCACATGTCTTTATCGCTAGCAAAAACCATTGCAAATGTTCATTTTACCTGCACTATGTGGGTAAAATGAACAGCTGTTGGTGGTAAAATGAACATCAGCCAAAAAAAAAAAAAAGTGAGCTAAACACATACTTTTTTTGGAAATTGCTTTACCGCGTATTTATCCATTGGGGATTGTAATCCATTCAAAAAGAAATCTAAAGGTATCAGATTTGACATTATATCATAACGATGTTCACCTCACTGAAAAACTTCAAGACCTCCGAGCTAAAAGTTACGTCCGTTCTAATTTTCAAACGTGGTTTTCTTAAAACCTAGTTTTAGTTGACATTTCCACTTCAACCGACCTCGGCATCAACCCGAACACTCCGATTTATGCTCTAAATCGTCCGTGCCTGATAAAAATTTATTGAAATTTGTTTTTTTCTCGGTAAAAGGAAGGGTGTTCATTTTACAACCCCTGTTCATTTTGCCACCACTTCCCCTATACGAATGCGAAAATGGAAACATTGGCAAAGAAAGCTCTCAGTTAATAACTGTGGAAGTGCTCATAAGAACACTAAGCTGAGAAGCAGCCTCTGTCCCAGTGAGGACGCAAATACCAAGAAGAAGAAGATGAAAGTTTTGACAAGGGAATCATTTTTGGCGATGCCATTTTTAGTGAGAATCGCATTTTCCTTGTTCATATCGTTTGCAAAACTTATGTGAGACATGAATCTTTGGCAGTGTCATCCTTAACCATTGAAATAATTGTTTCGAAAAGTTGTAAAACCTTCGCATAAGGTAAACGCATTTTTTGCAAAAATCTTCACTTACATTAGTTCATGAATATGAAAAAGAGAAGCACCATTCATGATATGGAAATGTTCCATCTATAAATGATGATAAGAACTTTTTACGAGATGAGTCATTTCGATCAATGTTAGCCCGCTGATCAATGATACCCCGGTTTACGGTACTTGCTGTTCTGTAGGATATCAAAAATGAGTTCAGTAGTTCATACTTAAACTTACAGAACATTTTTAACACTCAATGTTAATCTGTAGGTATAGCACCAGTGCACTATGGGCCAGGGACGCAATCTGGCGGTACAAAATTAATAACTCGGTAACGAAACGTTTCTGGTATTTGGTGTCTTCGGAAAAGTTTTTTGTAACAACGAGGACCATCCACCACCATAAACGGATAGTTCGTAATTCGTTCGCATAGGTGGCGCCACAATCTAACTTTTTATTGTGACGTTCTAGCGACTTGGCGTGTTCGACAAAGTTGTTCATTTTGATTAAATAAACAACTCTCACGAAGACGTCAAAATTCCACAGCCTACTGTTTTCGAGTTATTGGCAAAATTAGAGAAAATTAGTGGAAAAACTATTTTTTTCACCGAATTTGACTTTTTTCCTAAGAAGCATGGCATATAATATTTTTTGCTGATAAATATATAACAAACGCAAGCTTTGGTGGAAAAATTTTAAAAATACGAAGTATAAAACATAAAAAATTATTAAACTTGAAAAATAGAGCAATTTTTGTATCTTAATTTCTTCAAAAGCGCAAAAAATCGCAAGCTCAAATTTTCAGGCAACAAAGAGCAACACTTGATGAAACGGATGTCAAAATTCCAGAAAGGTATATTTTGGTGTTTTTGAGATATTTCATTTTTTTACAATGACTATATTACTCCAGTACAGTTAATTTCCATGAGGAATCGGAACGGACGATCGACTTTAAGAAATAACGAGTCGTAGAACAAAAACTTTCAGAAAACTGTTTAAAAAAGCCATCATAGTAGCCATGAAATTCAGTTCAAGAGCAGTTCCTTGAGTTGATATCGAGTAATGTAGGTGAAAGTGTAGATTAAAACTGGGTACATATTTGTGTTTCTTCAATAATTCAAATGATATAGTATGCCATAAAAAACTTGATCATGTGTCAGTTAATTGTGTTCATCATGGTTCGAGGTGAGCAATTTTTTTGTGAATGTGTTACTTTTAACACGGAAAATCAAATTTTAAAGCATATTCATGTCGATATCTCTAAATACTGAAATTTCAGAGCGCACGAACTCTTGTTCGGAGCTTGTAGATTTGTTTTAAAGCGTTGATTCTTGGAAGTTTCGAAACAGAGGATACAGATCAAAGGTATCAATTTGGAGATTCCTTCGATTTTGAGAACTGTTAGGTTGTTTAACCTCAAATATGTGTTTAATCACCGGATTTATTTAAATTTTGAGCTTCCGGAAAACTATACCAACGAATTCGAGATGAAATCCAAAGCCAGCTTGTACTGTGAGCAGATATAATAATTTCATGAAGTAATAAAATATAATTTTCCGCTTATTTTTTAAATACACTTAAATATCTGCCACGAAAATATTAATCGCGTAATGAAAAGAAACCCGTAAAAAAATTAAAAAATCTCAAATACACCAAAATATACATCTCTGAAATTTTGACATCCGTTTCATCAAGTGTTGCTCTATGTTGCCTGAAAATTTGAGCTTGCGATTTTTTGGGCTTTTGGAGATATTAAGGTTAAAAAATTGCTCTATTTTTCAAGTTTTTTCATAATTTCTTAAGTTTTATGCTTCGTATTATTATTTTTTTTTCCACCAGAGCTTGCGTTTGTTATATATTTATCAGCGAAAAATATTATATGCCATGGTTCTTAGAAAAAAAGTCAAATTTGGTGAAAAAATCGTTTTTTCACTAATTCTCTCTAATTTTGCCAATAACTCGAAAACAGTAGGCTGTGGAATTTTGACGTCTTCGTGAGAGTTGTTTATTTAATCAAAATGAACAACTTTGCCGAACACGCCAAGTCTCTAGAATGTCACAGTAAAAAGTTAGATTGTGGCGCCACCTTTGCGGACGATTTACGAACTATCCGTTAATGGCAATAGATGGTCCTCGTTGTTACAAAAAACTTTCCCGAAGACACCAAATACCGAAAAAGTTTCGTTACCGAGTTATTAATTTTGTCCCGCCAGATTGCGTCCCTGGCCCATAGTGCAGTGTAGTGTTTAGCATCGCCATTTCCAACTGTATAGCTTACACCTTCAAAAACAGTTAATATTTATATGCAAAACTGATCCTAATAGTACTGATATAGTTCAAAACCATTATTAGACATCTATGAAATAGAAATTATAGAAATGCTATTTGGTACCGGCCTGATCAAATTCGCCCCAATGATCAACTTGTCACCAGATTACGGTACTACGCTTAAATATTGTATGCAATAAGCTCCCGCTCAAAATCTAGAGAGTTTCTATTATTTTCCACAAAAAAATGTTGGCAAAACGATACACTGTTCTATTCATTTACTTACGACGTATTTGTACTAGTGTTAAATCGACTCAATTAGAATTTTGTTTTGATTCGTGGTTAAGTCACTTTGTCTCTCCATATAACAGAGCGGTGGAACTAGTGGTTAGGTGGCGAAAGTTGAAAATCTTACTTAAGCCGTTTTGTAAATCCAGGAATTAAACGTTCCACAAGTGAAAACCGTGTAGGTTGAGGAGACTGAACTTTGATTACGATGGATCTATAATTTAAGTTCGTTAACTTCTTCTTCTTCTTCTTCTTCTTAGTGTTCTTATGAGCACTTCCACATCCTGAACCGACCGGGAATCGAACCCAGACACCTTTAGCATGGCTTTGCTTTGTAGCCGCGGACTGTAACCAATCAGCTAAGGAGGTTTGTTTACTATTCAGAGACAATTTTCATAAATTTAGTTCCTTGATGTTATTTTCATGGAATATGGCAGTTTTCTAGAACCGCATTCATCCGCAAGAATTATGAGCCATTTTGGATCCATTTTTTCCCACTGTGCGTTGGTTTATCTGCCACTGTCCGAGTTGTGACAAGTAAAATGTGCGATGTGCGATCGAAACGCATGGCTCTCGCGTGGTCCCAAGTGATTCATCATTTTGTCATCACACGCGCATCACTTGGACACATTTTGCGTCCCTCCCCTTAGTCGTCGTCCCACCCACTCCGGCTGCTCTCTTGCTACAAAAAAAAACAAGATATGCTGCTATTCAATACAAATAATCGTCGTCCCTTATTCTCAATGTCGTGTTTACGGCTATAAGTGAAATATTTATTATCTTTAAAATAAACTTTAATGCTAATGATCATAATTACGGCAGCACATCGCCCATGGTTCGTTCGGACCACTGAACCCAGCAACGGATTCTCGTCCATCCCGTTTTCAGGACATTTGATCACCCTTACACAAAATTCGTGGAGAAGGTTGGGCGGGGGAGTGAATCAAAATTGGGCTTAATTTCGAGTGATTCAGCGAGGCTTCTTCCGCTTGCTGCAGGATCTTTGCCCCTTCCATTCGTGTTTTCCACTTGATTTACAATCAGAAATGTTGGTGTTGTTTTCGTTGAATATTTTAATGGGGCTCAAATTATGGTGCAATTTTAACGATATTAAACACATTCTCCCTTGATTGAGCAAGGCGACTGCGTGGAGTTAGGTTATTGATTCCGTTGCTTTGCGGTTTGATTACTTTTGATTGATGATGAAGCTGGGTTGTTTCTGAGCAAGTGATGCGAGTTTCTGTACACACTAAAGTTTAATTGTCGTTGCAGCAATTAGTCGCATCTGTAGCGTATATCATATCATATTAATAGTTTTAGAACCATGACATTTGTATGAGAAAAAGAACTTCAAACTTTGAGCAGTATTGTGAGTATAGTAAAACTACTATTTTTTTTATTGAACAAAATAAAGGGATAATTAGACCTCGATAGCCGTGGTATTTTCAGGATACCATGGGTTATACTGGGGATTCTACCAAAATTTATACCTGGAATTCTACCAGGATTTTTATCAACAATTCCTCTAGAAATGTATCAACAGATTCACCCAGAAATTCCTTCAAAGATTCCTCTACTAATTAATCAGAAGTTTCTCCACTGATTCCTTCAAAGTTGAAAAAATCCTCAAGTGATTTTTTTAGTATTTTTTCAAAGCTAGCCAAGGTAACCTTGGAGTAACCTCCAAAAATTCTTCAAGAGATTGCTAGCGTAGAATTCTTCAAAGATTCCTTTAGGAATTCATCTAAATGTTATATCCAAGAATTCCATCATGGATTTTTCAGGAATCATATTCGTTACGAATTCTTTTAATGCGTATTTTTTCTACAAAAGATTTATCCAAAAACTTCCCAAAAGATTTATTCAGTGATTCATCCAATGCTTCCTTAAAGCGTATCTTCAAGAATTCCTAAACAGATTCTATAAGGGTTCTTTTCTTTCGATTCCACCAAGAATTCCTCTAGAAATCCTTAAGAAGATTGATCAATGAATCCCCCTCTTAGAAATTATTACAGGAATTCCATCAAAAATTCGACCAGGAATTTCTCCTATGCATCACAAATCTTTCCCAAGGAATACCTCCAAAAACTCCTGCAGTGATTAATCCAAACATTCTTCTAGAGATTCCTACACGATTTTGGCTAGAAATTCCTTAAAAATTCCTACAGAAATACATGCAGAGATTTACTTTCAATGATTCTACCCAGAATTTCTCAAAGGATTCATGAAGGAATTCCTCCAGGGATTCCACCAGGAAGGCTTTGGGATTCAGCAAGAAATACTGCAAAAGAATTCAAAAAACTTCCTACACGGGAAGCCACAAGGAATTCCTTTAGACATCCCACATGCAATTATTCGAAAAATTCCCTCAGGTTATTTTCAAAGGATTCTTCTATGAAATCTTTAATTTTATAAATTCTACCAGTGTTTCCTTCAAAGCTTCTTCTTTGTATCCCTTAAGGGAACCTACGAGGCGCGCTCGACCTGGGATTTTCAAAGGAATTACTTCTTGAATCTACCAGAGATTTCTCCGAGAATTCCTAAAAGAATGTATCCATCAATTCCTTCCTGTATTTCTTGGAGGATTATTTCCAAGGAATGCACCAGGAATGAAAAACTCCTTCAGGGTTTGCTTTAACAGTTCTTCCAGAGGAATTTCTCCAGGGAATTCTCTGGTGATTCCTGAAAGGATTATACAATAAATTGTTTCACGATTGTTTCCAGAAATTTTGCAAAAAAATCCTTCAAGGGATTCGGAGAAATGTTTTTTTTTAATCCTCTGCGTAGATATCAGTGGAATCTCTGGAAGAATAATATTTTGGAAATTTGTAGATGCCTTCCTAATGGAGTACCTAGAATAAAGAAAGGAAAAATTTCTAGTTCAATCCTTCGTGGAATCCCTATTCGATTCTCTCGCGGAAATATTGGTGGTTTTCCAGAAAAAAAAAAATCTTGCAAACATGTGAATTTTTTTTTGGTTCATACCCTAAAGGAATATCTTATAACCCTGAAAAATTCTAAGAAGGGAAATCCTAGTCAAACCATTGAAGTGTTTTCTGGTAGAACTTCTGGAAAAGCAGTGGTTGCTCTTCCGGTGGATATTTTAGTGAAACTCTGGTGATATTCCCAGTGTTAACCCTGGGAATATTCCCAGTGTTAAGCTCCTGGCAATTTTTTTTTTTGAAAAATCCACTCTCAAAAAATCCTGGTGAAATAATTATAGAAAATAATGGTGAAGTCTTTGAAGGAAATTGTGGTTAAATCCCATAAAAAAATCGTTATGGGATTCTTAGAGATAATCTTGGTGGAACCCTGGTGGAGGTTTTTTTTTCACAATGTTTTGGAAGAACTTCTAGAGGATTTTTTGAATTCCCGGTAAAATCACCGGAAAATATTGGTGAAGTTTATGAAAGTTTTTTTAATTGAACCCCTATGAAAATTTCAACTGAATTTTTTTTTTTGAAGATTTTCTTGATGGTAATCATAGAGAATTACCTGGGCGTATTCGATATACAATCCATATATAAACCTCTAGTGGAATCCTTAGAGAAATTCCTGGAGGATTGTTAGTTGGAATCCTAAGAAGAAATCCTAGCGGAATTTTCGAAGGAATTCCTGGTGAAATTCTCAGAGGAATTCCTGAAGGCATTTCTTTATTGAATCATAAGAGAAACTCCTCATAGTCACTGGAAGATAAACTAGTAGATTCCCAAATTACTTGTGAAATCTGTATGAGAAATTTTTGGTAAAATTGCTGGATGAAATCCTGAAAACCCTCAAGAATCCCTGAACAGAAATTCCTTGAGAAATTCCGGTGATAAAATCCTTATAAGCAATTTCTGGTACAATCTCAGGAGGAATTCCTGGTAACCTTTGAGGATCCTTGGAAACATTTATTCCTTCAAGAATTTCAGAAGGCATCCCTTGATTGATTCCGGGAGGACTCCCTTGAAGAACTTCTGATGAAGTCCTTGGAAGAACTTCTGATGGAATCTTTGGTGGAATTTATGATGGAATCTCCAAAGAAACTCTTGATAGAATTTCTTTGAGAATTCCAGGTAGAATCTCTGAAGGTACTCCTAAAGGAATTCCTACAGAAACTTATGATATTCTTGAACGAACTTCTGATAAAATCCCTAGAAGGACTCCTAATGGAATCCCTAGAAAAACTTCTGATGTAATCCCTGGAGGAACTGCTAATAGAATCTCTTAACTTAAGGAACTCCCAATAAAATCCCAAGAAGAAATCCTGATGGAATTCCTGAAGGAATCCCTGTTATAATCTCTAGAGAAGCTCCAGGTGCAATCTCCCTGTCGGAATGTCTAAAGAAACTTCTGAAAGGACCCTTGTAGAAACTCCAGTTGGTAACTCTAATGGAGCTTTTGATGGACTTCCTACAGAAACTTTTGATAGAATTCCTGGAAGAATTCTCGGTGGAAAGAAACTTCTAATTAAATCCTTGAAGGATGAAATCCTTAAAAGAACGCCTGAGGCACCGAGGAATTCCATATTGAACTATTGATGGAATCACCGGTAGAACTACTGATGTGATGAAATAGGTTAAAGATTGTGGGAAAACCCCAGTGGAATACATAGAAACAACTCAAGAGCGCACATTTGCTAGATCATCATGTCAGCGACACAGTCAAAATAAACGCATTTTGACATTTTGACCCATCTGCATCGGCAGTTCATGGGATGTCGAAGCTTCAATTTGACATGCTGACGACGAAGTTTGTGCAACATCTCTACAAACGGTACGATCAGCAAAATAAAACTTTGAGCAAAATCAAACTCGTTTGATTTTGGCCGACCGATTCGCCAACCATCAAATCGGTTTCACAAACTGTCAAATTGGTTCATAAAGCAGCATCACACACGGTCAAACATGACACCTACATGAGCTTAAACCTGGGGGCGTAGTCAATGTTGGTCAAACCGACTGAGCGTCTGTGGGCTGCATAAGGTAGATGAAGATCGAAGATCCATCAAATGGTGATTACTCGATTACCGAAATTTGCAATTGGCGCGCTGATCAAGTTTGATCCTGATTCTTTGTTCCCCCATGAAGGAACGGCTACTGCCATCAGAGTACCAAACACTTCTCCTTTCTTCAAGTGACCCGAAAGACAGTAAGTTAAAGGGTCACCCAAATAAAGATTTTCTATTCTACTTCTCCTTGCAGACAAAACAGTTAACTTCAAGTTTCAAAGTCGAGCAAATATTTTTGCAACATGACACAAACTGTGCCAAAACAAATTAGTTCTGTTTGATATGACACATAATACCATTGATCAGTGCACCAACATCAAACACTACAGCAATCAACTTGCCAATTGTTTACATTATCCTGACAGCAGCAACGACGCATTCAATCGCACAGGAAACAGTTAAATCCTAAATTGGTGCGATTTTAATTTTCGTATCAACTTTAAAGCCAACCCGACACGTGTCATCGGCTCATCATCAGCTTCAGTGTGGATTCAGGTTCACACGGCCGTTGTCACAATAATGCCTCAGCCGAAGAAAGCCGTAAAATTGCTGCCACCCTATCGAGCGGACACGTGACTTCTGCTGGCTTTCGGAAGCAACCCAGTGGCCATGTGATGAATCGAAGTCGTTTCGAGTTAATGACGCACGCAGGCGGTTATTCGATTTTCCTGAATTTGAAACTTGAACAAATTAGAATTTATAATGACGCTAGAATGAGGGAAAATTAGGCCGAATTCTATTTTCCTGAGGCAAACTGGTGGATTGATAGTTGGGTATCTATAAGTTCAATTAGCAATCAGTACACAGTGTTAGATGTGCTAACAAAAGGTCACTATTTGCACTATGTGAAGTGAAGGCTTATGGTACATTAGTCACAATAGTTTCACAATAGTCTATGGGGATCGTATAAATAGTTTTTAATTCCAAAAATTTGAAAATTTAATTTTTCAATCAACCTAACTTGCTCAGCATATTTGTCCCAACGTTACTGGGATTTCCAGTTCTAATTAGACAACCAAAATAGTATATCGATCGATTATATTTAAGGTGAAGATGAATCGAAGCCAAACCTCAAATTTTCGAGAGCACAAATCTGGAGAACCGATCTCCCGTTTTAACTGGAAACTTTATCAATTGGTCACCACCAGCTAGTGACCAATCGATTAAGTTTTCAGCTTGAACGAATGTTTGGTTCTCCAAATTTGTGCTCTTGAAAATTTGAGGTTTGGCTTCGATTCATCTTCACCCTAATCTAGCCTAGAATATCAAAAGTGCAAGTTTGAACCAATATTAGGTGCTGTCAGGTTCTACTTATTTTTTTAAATTTCTTTATTAGTATCATGACATTCATTTCTTATATCTAGGTGTTCTGTGTTATTAGACAACACTATCATGCTTATTTGGTCAAACAAATTTAAGATTTTATTAACATTTTGTTAACAACATATTACATTTCATTTGCTGTAGCTGTTTAGATTTTTTACAGTTAAGTTAATTTCACCTGCTTATAAGAGAAAAAAATAACGTTTTAAATTTACTTAACCTAACTAAACCTAAACATATAACGCATTAATCATGGCAATAGAAGATTGCAAAGATTTTTGCCAGAAAATATTTATGATTTTATTTGACACTTGTTCCAATGTTTAAACATTGGATATTCTATGTAACTCATTGGTACTATACCAGGGAGGAAGCCTCAGGTCCTACTTAATGTTTATTGAGATTTCAGGACAAACATTAGAAAAGGGCACTTCAACATTGGTAAACAATTACTTTGCCAGTCGCTGTTGAGCCCAATTTAACCCGCTCACGCTCACCAATACCACAATCAAGAAGAACTAACACTCATCTTTTTGATAGTTTGCGTAAGAGGGCTAAAATGGGCTCAACAGCCACGTTTCCAAAAAAAGGCTCAAGACCTCTTGAGCATTTTTCAAATGTTTGTCCAGTTTTTTCATAAGTGGAGGGACAGGGGCAATGTGCTCTAATTGAGGTGAGAAGATGCTTCTGTATAATACACAACTTTTGGATGTATTAGTACACTGCTGGCAATTTCACTCAGCTGTTGGTATCGAATATTTCTAAAGTTTCGTTGCTAGCCACCCTTTCGTTATCAACGTTTTCTTGTGTGTTGCTACTACAAAGCAAAAAATAAACCATGGATGGTACCTGTAAAATTCTAACCCGTGAAAAACTGAGGAGGTTTGTATGTAAAATGTAGGAGGTTTTGTACCAGGGTTGTTAACGTTAATCAACGATTAACGTTAACCTGTAACGATTAACGAAGCATGCGTTGATTGCGTTGAAATACGATTTAACGATAACGTTAACGCACAACGTTGATTTAACGTCAACGACTTCGTTATTTCTAACGTTAACGATTTGGAAATTCTAATATTAAAAAACCGATAGATTAATAAAAAAGTAAATGTAGAAATTCAGAAAATGATTCAGATTACATAATAATAACGAGTGAACAATTCATTACTAACATTAGTACAAGATAACTACGAATTGTGAGGGTAGTTTCAACGGTTTCAACTTAGACGCTGACACATGCCATGTTCAGAAACGATTTTTAGAAGAAAACAAATGCATGATCTCAGTGCAGTTTTTATGGAATGTTAACTGATTTTCTTTCAGTTGGATTTGGTGGGAAAATGATGTTTACAGTAAAGGTGCACAGTATCGGAAGTGGGAAAATCTGCTCTATTACCATTGCCACTTCCGATTGCAATGAAAACTTTCGTTAGGGTAGTATGACAACTTGTATTTGAAAATGAGAAATCGGGTCATTTTGGGGGCGGTCACTCGGAAACATCTTGGTTGCTGGAAGGGTAGAAAAAAGGACGCCGTGTGCTGGCTGGAGGCAAAGGAAGCCACTCTCTGGTAACGATTTCAGCTCATTGTTGTGGGTTGCTGGAACGGCGAGAGGTCATACGACGGTTAAAATATTGCTAGGAAATCTTTGCAATTTGTAATAGTTCTTCCAAGCATTCAAAACTGACGGTCAAAGAGGCTGGCTGTTGAGTGCCAAATAATTGCTCTGCACTGTGAACTTTGATATTTTTAATCAATTTTCCATGGATACGGGGTATCAGCATAGAAACGTGTAGTTTATTGATGTTTCGAAACATTCTCGGGGAACCTGTACGAAACATAAGATCAACGCTTTGGTTAGCGGTGATCGTTGACGTTGATTCAACGCAAACGCGTTAACGTTGACGCTAACAACCATGAAAATTAACGCACCTTCGTTGACGTTGATCCAGACCACAATCAACGTTAACGGCGTTTATCGTTGATTAACGTTAACAACCCTGTTTTGTACCCACTCACATTATTTCAATGAACCATGACCATTATGACGTCACCCATTTCTCCTCAATATTTATTTTGGTTTACACTGCACTGGCAATCCAAGCAAACAACGACTTTCTCCTCATCTCTTTTACATCACATCGGAGCAGGGGAAGTGAGGTCACAAGGATCACTTACCTTATATGAACTTAAGACGTAAAGGTCGAATGGACAAAAGGTCCAATTGACAAACCTTTTAGAACAGCAAGACTTAAGAAGGAAAACCCTTTGTTAAGCTTCCAACTGTCGCACGGTTTTCCACCGTAAGAGCCATCAGACCGTGGTATATGACAAACCAGATGATGTGTAATGAGCTTGGATTCTACTCAAAATGTTCTACAAACTACAACAGATCGACTTTCATTTATATTCCTCTAGATATTTCTTAAACGTCTTTCTCCCATTATTCCTGGAATTATTCTATAAATCGTTCCTGGGAGAATATCGAAGTTCTCCAGAGATTTCTCAACAAAATTTTAAGGTGTTTTTGGAGATGCTTCTTAGAATTATTTCATAAAAACTTAATATAGTATGTTGAATTTCGGCTTCTATTATTGCGGTTATTTTGAAAATTTTCCGCTCTGCAGTAGCCGCCAAGTTCTACCGCAGCTGTCAAAGTTCTACCGCAGGCTTGAGAATCATTGTATCATTGAACGGAACCATCTAATCAAAGTATGCTGGTAGAGTCCAAAGCTATACAAAATATCCGAAAACAACAATCATTAGCGTGGTTTCCAAGGCATCATCGCAGCCGATCGATGATGCTTTGTGAAAATCAGTAATGAGACTGCTGCGGTAGCTTTCTATTCAACCGTAGAACGGAAAGTTATCTCTAAAATTGCAATAAACGAGCTGATTTCAAGAGATCTCGAGTATCAGTGTTTCGTTACTAAGCAACCTGACAATTTGCTGATTAAATAATGCTTACAATTGAAAATAAAAAACAAATATGAGATTCAGACAGCAGAGCTCATGACAAAAAAACTAGGTGTGTAGGTTTATTCATGAATTCTTCCGAGAATTTCTCTTAATACTATTTCAAAAATAAATCTATGGAATCTATTTCAGAAATTTTTGGAAAAATAATTTCATAAATTGTTTTAGAAACATACTGTGTACACTGAAGGCGTTTTTGGTCTAAATTAAAGTTTCTTCATGCATTCTCTCTTGAACTCGATTACAAACCACACCCAATATTCTTATAGAATTATTTTATTTTTTAATAAATTACTTCAATAATTTTCTCTTAATAAAATTATTCCATTTTTTCCTTCAGTATGTCTCGAGATATTCCTTCAAAATTTGCTTTTTAAAGTTTTATTGAGATTATGCCTACAAAAACTTCAATAGATCCCTTCAAAAATACGTTTTGTCGAAGCTTTCTTAGGATATTCTTGATGATGTATGACCAAGAATTCATAAAATCCTTTTTTCTATAATTCAAATATTCATCTAAATACTGTTTTAAAGATTCCTTCAGAAATTCATCCAATTTCCCCACTGATTTTTTTTAAATTTTTATGCTCTATCGATGGATTCTTACAGGAATCATATTATGAGATTTTCAGGAATTTGACCAGGACTCCAAGAAAATTTTGAAGCATCGAGTCATTCCATAGGTATAAGAATTATTTCTGAGATTTATTCACGACTTTATGTAAAGTAATTTATGAATACGCTAGGAACACACAGAAAAAAAATCCATGGAAACTAAAAATATATATATATATATATATATATATATATATATATATAAATATATATATATATATATATATATATATATATATATATATATATATATAAAAAACTGGCTACGCCCATGTCCATCGCTCCCTTGAATGTCCATGTAACCATGTTACACTTCAAAATTTGAAAAACAGGAACAAAATAAAATGACCCGATTTTGGTTCAGGGGAACTTTTGTCAGCCGAAAATTCGTCAAGGGGCTCCTCACTGTACACTCAAAAGCATAGGGAATAGGTGATATTTCGAAGAAGGCAGAATTTCTATTGAAAAAATAGAAATAAAATATCAATTACGGTATAATTGTATCTTTGAAGAACAGTTAATGATTAGAAGAAGAAAATATTTACGATACTAGTGCCCATAGATGAATCACAGACAAACAGACGTCAGCAAGTTTATACTTAGCATTATAAAGCGTTTCACTGAAGAGAGTCATACCTCTGACAAAAATGATTACAGTTGAAACATCAATAATTTTCCTAGTATTATAACTTTAATGAAAGTTGAAGACTGTCTTAAACAGCAGTTGTAGAAGAACAAATCTCTGATTAATTATTTGAAACAAAACTGTATAATTTTATTTACAGTCACCTTATACAATTTAGGTATCAGCTGATTTTAAGAGACAAATATATAATCATATTTGTTGCACGCTGCTCTACAGTATGTCACCGAACACTGATGATGGGGAGGAGAATTATCAAGCCTGCTCCTAAGCGATCCTGCGAACAACAGGGCGAGATTTTATTATCTAAGAGAGCCGAAGGGGTCGTGACGGACTTTGGTTTCAGGTTGGCCGATTGCGCTGCAGAATCGTTACCCGTTCTGTGGCGTAGTTGGTTAACGTGCCCAGTTTAGCGTATTGGGAGTCGTGGGATCGAAGCCCACCAAAACGATTCCATTATTCTTCCCAATTTCACATCTCAATTTGTCTTAAACCTGATATACAGGAAATTAAATACTGTGTGATGTTTGAAAGATTCCTGAATAACCCATTTGCTCAAATTGTAAATAACTGCGACAGTTACAGTACCCTCACGCAAAAACTTTCAAGCATTGTCAAAGAACATAAAGAACGTTTGGTGTTTAAAAAATATACAAAATTCGAAAACCATGCATTAACATTGAACGTAAAAATCATTTATTTAAAAGCTTTAAGAAGACAACTCCAAACTCACCGTTAAAAATGAATTGCATAGTAATTGCACAAGATTGCGATATCGAATAAGAAACAAAACAAAAATGGCAAAAGAGAATTACTAGAAAACTTAAATCGAAAGCCATAAAAGTGATGGAAGGAAAACTTGACAATTATTAAAGGAGTTAGTTTTTCTACAAGAAAAAAAACAGGCCCATCTCTTAATGCAGCTATGAAGGAAAGTGAAGAAATGCTGAATGATGCTAAGGAAATATCTGATTGCAATAATATTATGAACGTTGGAAAAATTCCATTCTTTTATGTCGCAAGCGATTAAGTCTACATTGTAAGAGTTAAAGAGGTAGGTATGGATGGATATGATGCCATTAACCTGTCTGTAAACACAGAGAAGTCCAGTTTTGTATTAATTTCAACATCATTTTATACTCCAAGTTTAATCCTTTTTATAGAAAAAATAAGCCACTATGATAAGTACAGGAAACAAATTATCTTGGATTGATTATTGATAATCGTATGAAATGGAACCATCATATTAACAAGGTAAAGAAAAAAATTGCAGTACATTTTTACTGCGAAAATAGTAAGTAAATGTCTTGGAGTACAAAGTTGTTGGCAAATATACAGTTCTTATATCCTTTCTCATTTCACATATTTGATTGTATATGGGGTTCCGCAGCAAGCACACATCTGAATGTAGTGGAAGTTCTTCAAAATCGATCCATTAAATTTCTAATAAGGTTACCCACACTATTTCTAACTATTGCATATTGCACTTTAAACCTATATATATATATATATATATATATATATATATATATATATATATATATATATATATATATATATATAGAGTGATCTGTACAGATTTAGTTTGATTTTCACTATTTATAAGATAAAAAATGGAATTATTAAAAGCAATATTGAAATCATACCAGCAACTAATATACATTCACATGCTACCAGGAATAAAGATAGGTTTTGTAGCAATATACCTCATACTGAATTAGCTTTGAGACACATTTTTTATGCAGGAATGATGAATTACAACTTATTTCCCAACAACATGCGAAACAAAACAATGGTACTGAAACAAAACAATGGTACAAAAGAAAACTAAAAACATATATTGTTGAAAACTAGTGAATAAAATTTATTAATTAATAGAATGAAAACATCGCCTAATTAAATTTCCTACCTAGGTAGCAGCACACAGTTTGTACAAACTTTTTAGCTATGTATTGAAATAAAGAACAAAATATGACTTTTGTGTCTACAAACTCCAGTGTTTTTTTTTTCAAAAAATCGTCGGCTGGTTCAAGACGTAATAGACATGACTACCTTAGTTGCATATGATCACTTGTTGTTTTTTTATTGGAATCTCAATGATTGTCAGATTAAGTTTTGAATTTCACCTCTTCCGAACTACACCTGATATTCTTATATTGGATTCTCTAAAAACATTGAGCTTCACTTCAAATTCCGCAGAAAATTTCACCATAACAAAGAGACAATTTCTTATTTTTTTCTCAGAAATTCTTCTTGTTCCGTAATAAAATTATCTCTGAGTTACACCCATAGGCGCGTCCACGTTCGAAACCATGGGTAGGACAAACGTTGGTAAATATGAAACTTATAAAAGTTTTAATCATTGACTGAGCTTTGAAAGTTACTATATTTGAGGAGCTCAAACGCAAATGAATGTAAGTGACAATTTGGTCGGTTTTAAGTTTAGTTGAGGAAACTCCACTGTTTCCATACGTTCAAACGATATTTTTAGTAGATCTTTGCTTCTAATACCCTTTTTCCATGATAGTAGTTACCACAAGACTAAAAAAGCTTTTCTTATATACATGGTTGGTTGTGACTAATTGCCAAATAAACCTTAATTGATAGAAAAAAGGAACTTACAAGAGGCCGAAAAAAGTTTAAGCAGGAATCAAGAAAACAAAACGAAACATAATTGGAGCCATAGCATCAAAGCAGACATTATTAAGATATAGGACTTATTTTTAGAATTCCAAGTGAAATTATGACAAGTATTACTGTATGTGTTTTTTCTCTAGGAACTTCATCAGAAATTTATTCGGGTATCTGCCCAAATTTTCAGTTATTTGCTCGGAAATTTCTAATTAAGTTCATTTAGAGATTCATCTTCAAGGAATAGCTCCACGAAGTTTCCAAATTTCTTCAAAAATTATTTTAATTATTCATCTGAATTACCCTGAATTCTAGAAATTTCCAGAGATTTTCTTTTATATTTTTTTTTAGGATTTATGTAAACTTTCAACTAGGAATTTCTCCAAAGATATTTTCAGTAGTTTTTTGAAATTTTCTTTTCAGGAATTCTTCCAAGAATGTCTTCAGAGAAACACCAAGGAAATTTTTCTGAAAAATAAATCCGTGAGATATTTCTAAAGAAAATCCTACAGCAATCTCTGATTAATTTTGGGTATGTTTCAATGGGATAAGGATCGCTGAAAAAACTCTTGAGGAAGTTTTAGAAATTTTTCAGATAATTTGCTAACATAATCGAACGAAAATCATTCGAATCTCAAAATAGTATTCCCCATGATAGTCTAAAGAAATTTCCGAAAAACATTGGACAAAATCTCTTTAGAAATTTGTGTAGCAATGATCAGAACAGTAATTGGAAAAATTGCTATTGTATAATTTTGTTGGCATTGCAATTTTTAGATAGACTAATTTAATTTTTTTAGTAATACTGTTGAAGTAATAATTGAATGAAATGCTGGAAAATTTCTACAAATCACATAGATCTGTTTAAAGGGGGATGACCCATTTCGCATAAAGACGTATCGCATACTTACGTTTGGCATAATGGACGTTTTGCATAAAGTAGTTTCACACAAGAACAGGTAGCATTTTAAAGAAGGCATATAATTCTGATCAACATTTATTTCAAATGAACCGATCTACTAGTCTTCGAATTGTGGCTATAAATAAATGCAAAATTCGTTTCGGGCTTTCTAGGGTTAACTCCAAGTTGCGCGATCTTCCAAAATTTTTGACTAAATTGCATCGGATACTTCACAAACATATTTGCCTACAGTTCTTTTACCAACGTATATTTTTGGAGCATTCAATAAGGGAAAAACTGGGTGGGCTCCTTAAAAATATCTCTAGATAAAATGCTGAATGAATCCATGGAGTAATTCCTAGAGGAAATCCTTAAGATATATGAACGTTCTGGATAAAAATAACTGAAAGAGCTTGCAAACGGATGAAATTCAAAAATAAATTGTGCTATCGTTTTAAATCTCTAAAGAAAATTTCAGTTAGCACTCCTACGTGAAATCACTGAAGAAATTCTTGGATCAACATCACACGGAAACATCGTGGTTAATTGAATGCAACAATTCGTGAAGATTTATCTTATTTGGCTAACAATAGGGTCCTAAAATGTTAAATGAAATCTTGATATTAACTAACAACAGGAAAGAGCATATTACTGCAACTACTTTAGCAATTTTTCCCGCTCAAATTACGGCTATATCATATTTAATCTTTAATTTTAAAATTGGGTCCATAAATGAACCTTGACACTTTTGGTCATGTTTGACGTTCGCTTAGTCGACAAAAACACCACAGGGGTTTTAGTTTTAGCACCGGGGTTGTTCCAATCTGACATTTCGGAAGGGACACGGAAAACAAAATACACCCAAAATTTGAGTTTAAGCCAAGAGGTGTGACAAAATCCAAAATAAACATAAAACATGTTTTTTTCGACTTAAACTACCGGAAAACATTAAAAAATTGAGTAAACATGTGTTCTTGGCCTAAACTTAAGCGTTTGGCACTAAAATTGGGACAGGGCTTTAGGACCCTATTCATCTACATTTTGAAATTTCCATGTGTAGCTCCTAGGCTGCTCAATGGGGGATTTGTGGGTTGGGAAATGCTGAGCACAGGGTCGCTTATTCTTAGTAGCACCGTTACGTTGACTTAACCTCTCACTAAATCACTAAACCACTCACCTTTAGCAGGAGCTGGATTCTTACCGCCAGCTGTCAGTTCCGTCCGAGGGGAAATAAACCAACTATTTTCTGGACCAGTTTTCTGGAGGGGTGGCTTTCACGGCGGTAACTGGTGGATTGACTGGGGTAGGTTTTTTTGGCGAAGGCTGAACGCAGACGCAGAGAATGCTTTGAGAACCTCTGCGTAGTATGGTGATGATTGGTGGCATACACGGACGCAGCAATAATATTTTCAGCGAAACTGGTTGAGGGATAGCACGGATGCAGATAATGCGTTGGGAACCTCTGCGATGGTTAACTCTATCCACAATCCAGCTTAAGGGATTGCCTATTCCCAAAATGGAGATGGTGGGGAATGGTCTTCAATGGAAATCTTCCGTCCACAATTCCAGAATCCTTCAGATTACGGTGGCTTGGGACCGGGTATTGGAGTAACGTCCGGTTTAGACCGGTTCAAAAGGCCTTGGGAGTTTCTGTGGATGCACAAAAAGAAGTCCTCTGGTTTGGGACCCCGAAGGTTAAAAAGAAAAGGCCCAGAAGTGGACCTATTCCGGGAAATTGACACTCCTTAAAAATGTCTCTCTCTTCTTTCACCAAACTAATATTTGATTACAATAGTAAGAAAAGAATTACCTTTTCTTTTGTAATCCTATTCAACTATAGGAATTAATTGAACCTTTTGAATTGATGGTTCTATTGTTTTAGCTGTATAACAAAACCATTAAAATTTCAATCACATAATACATTTTTGTAACTAACCGTTCTTTTAACTATTTATCGTACTGTACAGGAATCGACTGTGATTGAGGTTATGTTTTTGGGTTTTCGGCTTTCAGTCTCTAGGAATCATAAACGGATTTCCGTTCTACACCAGGTGAACGGAAATCCGTTTATGATTCCTAGAGACTGAAAGCCGAAAACCCAAAACCATATTTATCGTACTTCTTAACACTTGCCGTACTATTACTTAGCTTTAGGTTTTAACTTGCTTTTTGGATCTATAATAAAAACCACAAATTAATTATATACACCACAATTTTACACATTATATTTGTTTTACGTTTTGAGATTACACGGTGCGCCCTACTATTATCTGTGATAGTCGCGAACGGAATGAAATAAATTATCCCTGGAATTCTTTGCTTCGGCATTAGTCATCAGAAAAGATCCGAAGTTTGGCAACTCACCCGAAGCGAGGCTACTCATATTTAGGTTGGCAACATTTCCGCGCAGGGATCCAGATAGGCCGACTACATATACAGTATCGGACATATAAAATGCACCAAAGCCGTTTTCCCATACAAAATGGTCAACTTTAGAGATCTATATCTCCGCCATTTCTCAACCGATTTTTCTCATTTTTTCTGTGACGAACTACAAATTACCTCAATTATCGATACCTATTGAAAAAGTTGTGTGAAAACTATTGGTTTAAAAGTTACAGATAGGTTGAATTTTGACATAAAAAATGCACCATGACTAAAAGTAATGTATCAGACAAACTATGCGTCGTATCCTTTCGGTGTCTTCAGCGTATTCAGTCCTTATCACACAATGAACAAATGCGCTGAAGACACCAAGATGCTACGACGCGTAGTTTTTCTGCTACATCACTTTGTGCTTTGGTGCATTTTTTATGTCAAAATTCAACCTATCTGTAACTTTTGAATCAATAGTTTTCACACAACTTTTTCAATAGTTATCAAAAATTGAGGTAATTTGTAGTTCGTCACAGAAAAAATGAGAAAAATCGGTTGAGAAACGGTGGAGATATAGCTCTCTGAAGTTGACCATTTTGTATGGGAAAACGACTTTGGTGCATTTTATATATCCGATACTGTAGGTAACTCAAACCGCTGCCAAGAAATGACGCAAGTTTCGAGAAAACGTAACGTGTGTTACTATAATAACGCCTTTGGCTCTGCAATGACAGCAAAAGGTCCCGCCAGTGAGGCTGTAATTTCAATTTTTGAATCTATGATTTCGAATGGGTATTGGGAATCCACTGGCAGGCGGGTTTTATGTAGTGGGATGTTTGAGGAGGAGCCTACAAACTATAAAATTTGGAACCAACGGTTACACATGTCAGACTATAAAAAATATCGAATCGTGTTAACGGCTTGAAACACAAAAATAGCTTGACAAGCTATGCAATTTGAGAAAACCGAAAATATTGCTCACTTTAGAAAGGTGGAAGCAGCACTTCGACGAACATCTGAATGGTGCTGAGAGCGCAGGCAATGGGAGTCCATACAGCGGAGGAAATGTCTACGCCAGTACTGCCTACGATGGGAGACAACTAGCCTTCACGTTGAGAGGGGTTAGGAATACCCTCCAAAAGTTCAAGGGCCGAAGAAGCTGGCCATTTGTCTGCATCGGCTGATAGGCATAATCCTGGAAGCAGAAAAGCTTCCGGAGGAGTGGAAGGAATGGGTAATGTGCCTCAATTACAAGAAATACGACAAGTTTGATTGTGAGAGTTTCCGAGTGATCAATCCTAAACGCGGCCTTCAAATTGAAATCCCAGATCATCTTGCGTCGTCTGTCACCTGTAGTAAGCGAGTTCGTGAAAAATGATTGGCTTAGTTGACGGCCGATCGACAACAGATCAGATCTTTACTGAACTGCAAAGCTTCCAAAAATGTCGTGAATACCAGTTCCCAACGCATCTCCTGTTCATCGATTTCAAGGCAGCATACGGTAGTATCGACCGCGTAGAGCTATGGAAAATCATGGACGAGAACAGTTTTCCCGGAAAGCTCACAAGACTAATAAGAGCAATGATGCACGGTGTGCAAAATCCAGTGAAGGTTTCAGGCAAATATTTCGGTTCGTTTGAATCCCGCCGGGTACTACGACAAGGTGATAAACTTCCATGCCTGTTTTTCGATATCGCACTTTAAGCTATGATTCCGACAGCCGGGCTTAACAGTCGGGTACGTTTTTTAAGGAGATCCAGTCAATTTGTTTGCTTCGCGGTTGATACGGACATTGTCGGCCGAACTTTTGAAAAGGTGGCAGATCGGTACATCTCCCTGAAACGTGACACAGCAAAAATTGGACTGGTGGTGAATGCTTCCAAGACAAAGTACATGCTGGCAGGGTTGCCACATTTAAATCTGTATATTTTCTTTCAATTATCTGTATTTCTGTATTCTAGAACAAAATATCTGTATTTTAAATCTGTATGCCTAAAAATCTACAGAGTTCAAATTTTGCAAGAAATTCATAAAAAATACCAATCATTTTTAATTACATTGTGCATTTGTCACATCAGAGGTTGAATTTTAAGGTTTTCAAAAATACAAATTTCCATTTTGCTCAAAAATCTGTATAAATCTGTATAATTTTGGCCAACTTCTGTATACAAAATCTGTATATCTGTATTTTTTCAGAAAATCTGTAACCTGTATACACAGATTCTTGGTCACAAAATAACCAAGAAAATCTGTAAAATACAGCTAAATCTGTATATGTATATGTATATGTGGCAACCCTGCATGCTGGTAGGTGGACTGGTATACGTTCGAGGTGGTCGACGAGTTCGTCTACATTGGATCCTTGCTGACGGCTGATAATAACGTTAGCCGTGAAACACGGAGGCGCATCATCAGTGGAAGTTGGATCTACTAGCTCCACAAGAAGCTGCGGTCAAAAAAGATTCACCTCGCACTAAATGTGTCATGTACAAAACGCTCATAAAACCGGTAGACCTCTACGGGCATGAAACGTGGACGGTCGAGGAGGACTTGCAAGCACTTGGAGTCTTCGATACGATGAGCCGGGCATGTTGCAAGATGCGGCTACGAACCGAGAATTGTGGCTTGAGTTATTTTTCGTCTAGATTTAACTCGATAAATTAAATTAATGTTTTCTTTAGAAATAAAACAGGCTGTCAAAAAATATCGTTCATGTGGTAGATCTTCATGTTACTGAGCAGGCCGTGCTCCTCGTGCTAAATATAATCACTAGAACTGTCAACGAAGAAGCTGCACATTGGCGACGAGTGAACCCAGTTCGTTTGCGATAGCCCTCAAATTCGGATATCTTGGTTTACACAGCAAGGAAGGAAGGAAGTGAAGAAAACAGCAGCATTCTGAAGCATTTCAAAGTACATTGCAAAAAAGAAATCCTTCATTTAACGACACCAGATTCTAATCGGACGCTTGCACCATAGAACAAATGCGCTGTATGTACGTTCTCAAAAAAACTTCGCCTTAGAAGGGACTGTCGGGTCCGGCGGAAAAGGAAACAGAATGCTCGCCTTAGAAGGGGGCAACCGGAGCGGATACGATCCGTTGAGTCCGGTCAATATTGAAATGCTCGGCTTAGAAGGGAGCAGCCGAAGCAACAGTTTCGAACTGTTGGGTCCGGCGGAAAGTCTATTGCTCGCCTACAAGGGCGATGGATACAAACCGTAGTAATCGGCGAAAATGTATACGCTCGCCTCGCGAGTCGTTGCAAAGACATATATAATCAGAACGGTTTGGCCCAGCAAACCCATCCGTAGCAGCGGTGCAATCGATTTGGTTCCAAAAACATAAACATGAAAATTTAAAAAAATGTGTTGGTTCAGCAGTTTAGTAAGCTACTTGAATTGCTTATCGATGAAATCAATTCTGTAGGCCACGTGATGCAAAAGATATTGAACACAATTCATCAATATTGTAAACACCGTCCGACAGTAGGTGGAACGTAGTTTTAATAAATATTGTTTGTTAAATAAATTGCATTAATCCTAACGAAAAAAGCACAACTTGTGTTAAACAAAGGAAGATGTGGTAGATCTTCATGTCACTGAGCAGGCCGTGCTCCTCGTGCTTAAGAAGAAGCTGCACAGTTCTAGAGTAGGCATTGAAAAAATTATGATGTAAAACATTTTGAACTGGATCTTATCAAGAGATGCCTCAAAATTAAACTTCTTCATGTTGAAGTATTATAAATAACGCATGAAGCGCCACAAACAATCCATTGTGAATTGTTCACGACTAAATTCGGTCCCCAACATCAACGGTCGGGTGGGTAATTGCAATTAATTTGTGCGTGTTTGCGCTCATCGATACCGCCCGCCCAGTTGCAGTGTTCGATCCGAAACAGTCAGCAGAGTCAGCCTTGTTGAAACAATCGATCAAATTACGGTCAAACATGCAAAAGCGCGCCCACGTCAGCCGATTGTGAGTTGCTCCGCTCTATTTTACAACCGCTGCCACTCCAATAGCCGAACGTTTTCGTCTCATTGCCCCGGTAGCAGGGCTGGTAGCGACTGTCTGACTTAAAAATTGGGACTTTTTAAGACCTAATGTCTGGAAAAAAGAGACCAAAAAAGACCATATACCTACTAGTCAGGAAAACAAAATATCTAAACAGGAACCTTATAAGAATTCTCAATAAGACCAAGCTGAGAATCACGGGTTCATGTACTATCTGTCGAGGATCTTTTAAGAAAAGGAATTTTTTGGGATTCCCAGAGCATAGAGTATCTTCGTGCTTGCAACACAAAATACACAGCAAAAACTATTAAATAACGAAGAAAACTCTCAGTTAATAGCTGTGAAAGTGTTCATTATATTACTCGTATCGTATCGTATCGTATCACTGTATGCTTTTTATGCAAGTTTTTTTTCCTGGAAATTAGTCAGAAATTGATTCAGGTATTTACGCAAAGTTTTTCTCAGGTATTAACCGATAGATTTCTTCAGGAAATGTTCATAAATGCTCTGAAGGTATGAGGCCGCCGAAATTTTAGATGAAAAGACATGACTATTTCCATTGCCGGCCACGCCCATTTTCAAGTGACCCGGTCTCTGAAAAGAGCTCTGCTACTAGCCCTGCCGGGTGGGCATTCAGCACCCGTGTTTGTTGTCCAGTTTGCAAAATTCCTGCGCACGTTTCGATTAGATTTGCATTTCTAATTGCGAGCACTGATCGCTCGCGCGCACTATATTCCGGTTCTCGGCCTTTAATTAGCTTTATTAATTAATTTAATGATGTTGCAGTTGCTTCTTTACGACTCGGTGCAAACAAAAAAAAGTACGAGTGAGTGCGCTGAAGCAGATATTGCAATTTGTTTTGGCATTCATCGATGAACAGTTCGAGTAAATTATAATGCATATAATAGGGATGGGTTTCATGCGGGTCTTTTATGGTCCCCATAAATTCGTTTGACGGTTGAACGTTAGGGCTATCGCTCATAACGCATGTGCGTTAATTACCGCATAAGTCATTTTAAGTATCGGCCAGTCCCCACCCAATTCGTCCTCGCTCGTAATGTTAGAGAACGGTAATTAGCCGAATATTGACAAGTTCAGCCGAGTGAAAGAAAGTGCCCATTTTGGTTTCATTACGTATGCATCTGGACCGGGCTAATTGGGCCTAATCACGGATCGGCCGGTGCCGAAATTGCCGATAGAAGTGAAGATGTGATGGTTTGGGTGGCGTGATCAAGCACTTTGCACACTCTGTTATTATCATCAGCAAATAATGTACAAATTTGAATTTGATACTCTGTTAAATCCACTGAAGGCGATTAATTATCGACGTAAATGAATGCAACTGTTTGACCATTCGTGACTGGTAATTGGTGGAAGGGGCTACTAGTGTTTAGATCTTCAATTTATGCAACGATGAAATGAAAATTTGATTAATTGGCACGATTTTGATTTGGGGTTGTTTAACTGTTTGTTAACTGAACGCCAACATTGTGTGTGATGTACTTTTACTGCAACAACAGTATAATGGTGTTTCGATTTCATTAAGCCCTTTTAGCGATAGTGTCAATTTAAATCATGAAATCATGAAGCATTAATTCGGAAATCATGAATAAAATTCATGAAAACGTAAGCACTGTTCGTAGACTTTGATGCCTGTTATTTATGATTTTGGGAGTAAACCCCATTAGACATAAATACATTGGGCATAATAGACAATAGGCATAGAATGCCATTTGATAAATTATTGATTGGAAAATATTTCGAGTCCAGTGATTACGTGTGCTGGAGATGATACAGTTAAAAAAACTGTAATATGCAAACACAAACCGTTTCAGAGGTCGTGTGAAGATGTCGCAAGATATACAAGCAGATAACGACAACAATGATAATCCTAAAATGTCGCTCAATCCATTTTCGTAAATTATTAGCTAGTATTTAGGTTTTCGTGAGTAAATTATATTTATATGTGTTATATTTCTCTGGAAATTACGTGTCCAACTTAAATCAAACAATCAGCATGATTGGTAATATCATCTTCAAATGTTTTCTGATGATATGCTTGGCGTACATTTCCACTCAGAGGTCGCTCATCACTTCTGTGAACGCTTCCTGTACCTTCTCAGACAATATTTTATGCTGATTTTCAATTGATTGATGCTAGCAAAAAATTTGATATAGACTGGATTATTTATTAACGAATCAGTCAGATATTTTCAAGCTTTCATTTGAGGTAAAATTAGCTGGTGTCGGATTAGTTTTTCAAAAGTACCAATTACTTGTCGAATAAGAACCAAACAAGTTGGACAGATCCGCCTCAGAACTTTTCGGGATCCCAATATAAAATTCTGTATCTGTATACAAATGTAGCTGATAATACTATTTGTACCTCCATATCTTCTACATTATTCAACTAGCCCTTTATGAATCCCTTTCAGCTTTCCCGGGAAGCTCACGAGACTGATAAGAGCAACGATGGAAGGTGTGCAAAATTGTGTGAAGGTTTCAGGCGAACACTCCAGTTCGTTTGGATCCCACCGGGGACTACGACAAGGTGATGGACTTTCGTGCCTGTTGTTCAATATTGCGCTAGAAGGTGTTATGCGGAGAGCCGGCCTTAACAGCCGGGGTACGATTTTTACGAGATCCAGTCAATTTGTTTGCTTCGCGGATGATATGGACATCGTCGGCTGAACATTTGAAAAGGTGGCATACCTGTACACCCGCCTGAAACGCGAGGCAGCAAAAGTTGGACTGGTGGTGAATGCGGCCAAGACAAAGTACATGCTAGCTGGTGGGACCGAGCGCGACAGGGCTCGCCTAGGTAGCAGTGTTACGATAGACGGGGATACATTCGAGGTGGTCGACGAGTTCGTCTACCTTGGATCCTTGCTGACGGCTGACAATAACGTTAGCCGTGAAATACGGAGGCGCATCATCAGTGGAAGTCGGGCCTACTATGGCCTCCAGAAGAAGCTGCGGTCAAAAAAGATTCACGCCCGCACCAAATGTACCATGTACAAAACGCTCATAAGGCCGGTAGTCCTCTACGGGCATGAAACGTGGACGATGCTCGAGGAGGACCTGCAAGCACTTGGAGTCTTCGAACGTCGGGTGCTTAGGACGATCTTCGGCGGTGTGCAGGAGAACGGTGTGTGGCGGCGAAGGATGAACCACGAGCTCGCCCAACTCTACGGCGAACCCAGTATCCAGAAGGTGGCCAAAGCTGGAAGGATACGATGGGCAGGGCATGTTGCAAGAATGCCGGACAGCAACCCTGCAAAGATGGTATTCGCTTCGGATCCGGTTGGTACAAGAAGGCGTGGAGCGCAGCGAGCTAGGTGGGCGGATCAGTGCGTATCGATTTGGCGAGCGTGGGGCAGAACCGAGGATGGAGAGATGCGGCCACGAACCGAGTATTGTGGCGTGAAACTGTTGATTCAGTGTTATCTGTGTAGATGTTAACTAAATAAATGAAAATTATGAATCCCTCTCTTACTACTCTAGTGAAATTAAACATGAAGATGTAACAGTAAAACCCACTGAAAATCTTAGTGTAAATATGAACCAAACTAACCAAACTTATCTCAGGTTCTATGATATATATTAGGAAACTATGAAGTGAATGGAATATTGACACCAGAATAAACTTGGTTTTAGTGGAATAGTATGGCAAGAAGAACCCATTCTAGTTACCCCTATGGTATAAAAATACATTACAAATACATTAATTCTGTTCATTAATATCACTCTAGATACTGAGAAAAGTCTTTCTGCCAAACTTTCAATCGACTCAATAATATTATATTCGTACAAAATTGAACCTATCATTGCCCCTCCTGGAAACACCACTGACGGACCCGAAAATCTTTGGGGTTTTCATATTTCGACATGAAGAATCAATATAGTCTGGTTGAAATCCCCGTGTAACGCCATCGTGACCTTCCCTTGTGAGCATGGGCATTGATGACCGAACAATTCGTAGTTGCTACTCCGTGATTGACCAGAATAATCGAAATTGCAGAAGGAACCAACAGACGGAGCTTGGGAGTAGCTTACCATCCTCAATGGTGGTAGGTGATTTGGCTTAGAGTAGTTTGGCATAATGGTCATGTGGCATAACGAGCCTGAAATCAAGAATTTCATCTTATTTTATTCGTTTTTCGTTTCTATTGAATCTTTCTGATTGTCAATTGACACAAAATGACATTTTATTAAACAATCATATGCTCTTGAATAAACTAAAGCATATTAAAAAAGTTATTTCCAAAAGTATGTTATTATTCAACCAGAAATTACCCTTCTTTCAAATATTAATTCTTCTTTTGAGTTTCGCTATTGGAATAAGTTTTTGCATTGAAGATTTTGATCTATTTAGCACAAATTTACTCTTCTTTCAAACGTTCTATGTGTTGTTTTTCCTAAAAATGATGTTACCATAATTAAAGGTATAAATATTTTTTTTAATTTTAAATCATCAGGTAAAATTAAAATACATTTCACCTTGTTTCATACATAGACTGTTCTTTGGAGCTATATGTTTTTTTTAAATATTTTATTGTATCCAACTGACAAAAGGGCGGCATTCGATAACACTAATCTGTTCAAGCGAAAAGAGACATCGATTACTGCAGTTTCTTCGATGGGTTGTGCTACTTTTCCCAGAATGCCGTTTCCCAGACGGCCATCTAATATGCACCCTTCTCTATTTAATTGGCGGTTCTTTCGAGTTTTACCGTCCTCAGCATTTTTGCCAACCTGTGTATAGCAGAGAATGATAAAATACCTCCTTTTTTTGATTGTCTATCGTTCTTTCTCGTTCTAATGTTTTAATCATAAATTTTTCCTTCTTTTTAATATAGGCTATTCTTTATATTTATACTTATTAAAATTTTATTATTTAGTAAAACTAAATGTTAACCAATTTTATATTTTACTGTTTTATCAATTCTTGCAAGACATGCTGTTATAATGATAATTACTTTAGAACCTGCCAATATTCAACTTATATTAAATCGTTGAAAAGTTTTGCCACAAATATTTTCTCTTAAAAATGTGTTATTTTTTTTGTTTAGAGAGACTTTACCCAGAAGGGGCATTCGTCTCTAAATGTGTTATTCATTTGAGTTATGCTGCGAGAAGATTTTTTTTGCGTAAGAGCCTTGAACATTTAAAACGAAAAATAATCTGCTGTCGTATATAGACTATTTTACATGTAATATGTCTTTGGATAAGAGCTTTTTTATAATTTGAAAATAAATGTTCACTTCTTTTACCAAGCAATTTTCATCAAATATTACGTCCAAACTGAGACAGAGCTTGATCTTCAGCGACGTATTCTATGAGCGTTCCCTTTATTAATAACTGCGAACTTTCTTTGGCAGTAAACTATTTTCAAATATGTATATCGCAACAAGCTCAAAGTACTCTATGTTCTGGAAAATAGAGAAAATTATTATTCCGAAAAGATCTTCCACCAGCCCGTTACGAGTTTTATTCAGTAATCCTCTCTAATGTCACAACATTTTTTTACATTCATAGCTTGGAACACCACGCTTGTTGAGAACCTACCAACATTTTTTGCTATGTGCTCGGTGGTTCTTATTCTTTCTGGCAGTACGTCCCAACTGGAACAAAACGTGCTTCTCAGCTTAGTGTTCTTATGAGCATTTCCACAGTTATTACCTGAGAGCTTTCTCAGCCGATTGACCATTTTTGCATATGTATCTCGTGTGGCAGGTTCGAAGATATTATATGCCCTGGGAATCGAGAAAATTTCCTTTACGAAAAGATCCTCGACCAGCACGATTCGAACCCACGACCCTCAGCATGGTCATGCTGAATAGCTGCGCGTTTACCGCTACGGCTATCTGGGCTCCTCGGTGCTCGGTGGTGTTGATCTCGGAGAAAGCTTCAAAAAAGCCGATATTCATTCTAAGTCAATCATTATACCAAACGGCCATTATGCCAAACGAGTTTATGCCAAACGGGGTACAATCAACCTCAATGTATGATTTCTAGAATTCCAAATATTATAAAGTCAATAACGGCGCCGGCCACGTCCTAATGGTCATCAAGGAAAGGAAGGAATGTTAGTGTGATATCCATTGTTATCAAAGACCGAGTATAACTCTGCATTTCCAAGATATCCCAGAAGATGATTTGATGAATCGTTCTAAGAACTATTGGACTAATTCTTAGCTCATTTATGTATTTTTTCTGTAAAAAATCTTGCCGGAAAGGAAATTTTGGCAATTTACGTAATCTTTGCATAATCTGTTGCAGATTATAGATGGAATATATGAATAATTACTTATAATAATTAATTTCGTTTCAGTTATGACAAAATTCGATACTTGATTTCATTAACATTTGCAGCCCTCCCATCTTGATTCCGTTTCGTATTAAATTTAATAGTTCTTACTTGTTTACGAATTTAGACAAGTAATAATCGTTCCGCGGTAATAAATAATGATAATTTGTCTGCCACCAGAAACTCACCAGCCAAGTTCCTCTCCTCTCATCACCACGGCTTTGGAACATCTTTCCGGATCGTACCGGAACCACAATGTGCTTCAACCTGTGGTCTTCCCTTTTCATTAGATGAAGCGAGAAACCAAATGGTAAATTACCTCGTTATTCTGCGTTCCCAACTCGAATGCCCCTTTGATTAATTTCCCCCTCGTTCAAGAAATGGCCACGCGGCCCAGGCAACGAGCAGGCAATTGAAGAATTTTCTCCAATTTTAGATAATCAACTTCATTCTCTTCATTAAACATCAGCTCCTCGCGGACGGAAGGAGGGAAGTGTTCGGGCGGTCGATTGGTACGCGCCAAGAATGTGCTGTACTGGGCAATTTTACTTCCGAAAAAGAGAGAAAAAAAATCATCCGGACTGAAGATGATCAAGTGCACAAAAACAGACGGCCAATTAATCTTACCGGATCTGAGATGATTGGTGCAGTCGGCCAGTAGAAGTGATTATTCGATTAATTGAATGATTGGAGCTGTTAATTGCCGATTCAGAGTTAGGGGAGGCTGCACCAGTTAGAGCTTTTAGCGTTACGGTCAAAAAAGAATTTCATGATTGCATTGGTAATAGGCGTAATCAAAGCAGACTTTAGTCCAGTCTCTTTGATTCAAGTTAGGGAGCGAAGGGTGTCGCCAATCGTGGTAAGTATTTCTGAATTTGGTGAATTTATATAGAAAGTATTGTTATTGGATTACGTTTCTCTAATTAATTCAATATTTTTGTTCAATATTTTGAATAACAATACTTGTTCTTTGAATGGTAAAGAGGACGAGCTGTTATTATTGAAACTTATTTGAACCCTGGATACAAACCCATAAGAGATCCAAACTTTTTAGTTTATCGTAATGATCGCCTTGCTATCAACATTCATAGGCGTATAAAACATCAACTTTTTTCATCATTCGAAACCAAAGTTTTTGAAACTTTGGGTGTTTCTGTTGAAACACAGCTTGGTAAAGATACTTTCATAGCTGCTAATTTGCCTTTTCAATGCACTGGGCAGTTAGTTAATTTGCTTCAAACTGACTTGCGGAAATTGATTCACAATAAGTCAATTTTTTTGCCATTGATGACTTTAATGCGAAACATCGCTCATTAATAATTCGAGAAGTGGTTCAAACGGCAGAATTTTATTTAAGGAGTTCTCTGCAGGGTATTTTTAAATTCAATAACCTGATAGCCCTACTTGTTTTCTTTTTCTAGAAACTCTTCTATCAATGATTTGGATATGATAAACTCTAGTCACCTTTGTAGCCAACTAGTTACTCACGCTGATTTTGAATCTGATCGTGTCTCTGTTTTATTCAAAATATCCCATGAAGCGATTCTCCATCCTATCAGCTCCACTTTCAATCATTTTTAAGCCGACTGGTATGCCTATGACAAAAACATCGATAGTAATCTTGATGGTAACATTTCTCTGCAAACGAAACTTTATATTAACAATGCTTTCGAAACTTTTACAAATTGCATTGTTGAAGCAAAGTAAGTTCTATTGTTCAATGTAAAGTAAAATTCGGATCCGTGATTAAAGACGATGATATTAAATTAAGCCTTGATTACACTACGCGTGCAACGCGTGCAAAAATAGTCGCACGACATTCGCGCGAACTGTTCGAGCTACTGCAAGGACGAACAGTTCGCCCATATATTACACGGTTCGATCAAAGACGTCTTTGGTCGACGACTGATGGTCGTAGCAACAAATGTGTGGTTTATCCAGTTTATTTATTATTCGCTCAAATCTCACTTGAGTTGACAGCATGGACGAATGCACGAGTTCATTATTTGACGTTTTAGCGGTGCCGTGTTGTTTGTGACCATGGAAACCAGCAGGCTTTGGAAAATTTAACGATCATTGACACATGAGCCATAATTTCATCCCATTTATCCGCCTGCATTCATACAACACGCATGACATTTATAGTTCGTGAAAGATAACGAGCCATGAACGAAAACATTACTGATACCACCACCCACTGTTTGGAGCCGATCACTGTGTTTCAACACTTGCTACATTCGCTGACCCACTCTCATACTGATCAAAAAACAGAGGCTAATATTTTTTTATTTTCTGTGCTATGTTTGCAACTAAAGGGGTGTTCAATGGTCCAATAGATTATAATTAGGTTGAAGGTTGCATTACCAGAAAATATGAAAGTTTTTACCAATATTATGCAAAACATAAATCACCCGAATGCACAGTGCGTTGAATATATGGAGATGCGGGACAAAAATCAAAACTGGAAGATCAAGCCATTTAAGCACCTTGGTATGAAAGGAAATGTTTTTTCTGGTGAAATGAGCTGCAATTTGCATAAATGACATATAGTATACGCATAATCGCAAAACTGTCCTAAGCGCCAATTCCAATATTTTCCAACAAAAACCTTGTAATTTGTACTATTATTGCCTATAATGATGTAAGAAGTTATTTGCAAATATGTCTCTTCACACTCGTAGCTGCAAAAGTGACTTATACGTTTTTATGCAAAAAAATGCACACATTTTAAAAATTTTCTAGTATTTACCATAAAATTTGAATAAAATCTTGGAAACTTCATTTAAAATATATTATTTTAAACATAAACTTGCTCTGGTGTAATGTCTGGTTCAGCTTTGACCACATAGCGTTGCGAGATTTTCGGATTTTTTATCACAAACTACTCATTTTCATACTTGTGCTGATTAAGGAGTTTACCGAAAAATAGTTGAAAATCTCGAAGAGTTGCAGGGAGTTGCAGCTGTATCTTTCAGACCTCTTAGAGGACACTCTGAAAAAGATGACTGTGAGTGATTTAGAGTGGAACTCGGTGGAACTTTTTTTGAATCGATAACCAAAGTTACATGTTAGTATTTTATAAGTTTGATTTCATAGCCAACTCATCGTGCCGATTTCTCATATTCAAAGTTAAAATTGGTGTACTTATCCCATCAAATATACTTAACGAACCTTCAAACATTTTCTCTTTTAAATTTTTATTGAATATATTGGTTTCAACGCCCTCCGTACTGGTTGAAAGTAATGTTGAAAACATGCGACAAAATTAAGTTGTTCTGCTACTCCGACAACTGTCACTTTCGACGCTTGTTGTAGTTGTTTTAGTGCTTTATGAATCTTATAAATACACGTTTCAATAGCCGATGTTATCTATAAACACTTTTGGATACTTATTATCGCCGAAAAAAATAACTTGAAATTTGATTTTTGTCTATGGAGCAACGCACTGTGGAATGGCTCGATACCGTTGCAGTCTGTGAGAGTTGCTGCTATTGAACGCTCTCGTGTCACATACCAAACGAGAGAGTGAATATTTACATTCATAGGGCTCTCCGAATGCAATGTGCGACGAACTGTTATGGTTCCGCGAACTGTTACACTTCCCGAATATGGTTCGATCGGCTTATTCGGATCAAAATCTAAACACTGGAAACCAGTGAATTCGGCACCGCTCAAAAGTCAAATTAGTGAACACGTGCATCGGTCTTAATACTATTAGACGGCTCAGTGAGTGGCAGCGACTCCAACTCTAGTCCAACTTTATATTAACGTATTAATTCAACTTCTATTTCAATTAATTACAATTTTACAAACTTCAGTTTTTCTAAATATTTTTAATTCTCTTTGTTTTGAGTCCACTAATTTGCTAACGTCATCTTGATGTGTATACCTTGCAGCAGAAAAAGAGAAATTCCTCCTGTCACAACGTCGCTTTTATAACCAAGGCTTGGCGAAAGAAGGTGCGACGCCATAGTACTGACGTATGCCTTTATTCAGCAACATATCGATCACTAAGAACGAGGGGATGATTGTACTTCTAATTGCTTTAGTCACCGTTAGCGTTAGGTGGCAAGCTATTTCAATTCGTGATAGGTAGTGTTCACAAACAACTATTTTTAGACGAGTTAAATAAATAAATAAATAAATAAAATTATTTTCATGAATCACCCCATAAATTTTCCGGAGATTTCCTTCAAGAAATTCACAAACTTTTCATTTATACTAGATAATTGGGCATTATATGTGGATTTCTCCCAAAATGTATTATAGATTTCACAGCAATTCCCGCATTGTTTCATAAGGATATGATCTCAAAAGATTTCGATAATAACTTACAAACTGTATAAAAATTAACCAATCAAATCTTTTAGAACGTTCCTTAGCCAATCCCCAAGAGTATCATTCAAAAAGCAATTAAAGCATTCCTGCTTATTATTTTTATTTTCCTCTAGCTATTTCTCTACGGATTCCTACTTATCTTTTTTCAATTCTATCTTCTGTAGAACAATAAAAAATCATTCAAGGATACTCCCAAGACATTTTTTGGGAATTTCTCTGTAGAGATACAAAAATTCTTAAGAATATTACTTCAATTCTTCCTTTCCTTTATTCACTTTTTTTACAAATCCTCAAAAATTCACTTTGAGATTTCCCTCCATTATTTTGCTGCAGCAAGTTTTGGTAGAATTTACCCAAGCATTTTCTTCCAAAATTCTTTAATAGCTTCACCGGTGATTTAACCAAAAAGTGCTTCAAAAAAATTTCGGTCTAGAAAAATAATTCTACAATTTTGAATTAATACAAGGAAGACTTTTCCTAATGAATCGAACAATTCTCCGAAATATTTGAATTTTGGACGCATTCTTTGGAAAAATATTAGGGGGCAAGAAACGTCACGAATTTTGGAATTTTTAAAAGCAGTTTTCTTTTCTTAATCAATTATTTTATACATTCCCTAAATAATTTGCAATAGTTTCTCAAGATTTCCAATCATTTTTTAGTTCATATCAGATAAATTTGGCCAAGGATTTTGCCAAGAATTTATCCATGAATTGTTTTAATTTAAAAGCCTGACCTTTGCGTTTAGTGAATAAGAAATGAATTGCCTTAGGACATTTTAACTGTTTTTTTTTTTTTCAAGCATTTGAACTTATATTTTTCGGAGAATTCTACAGGTGAGGTGTTCGTACATCTGGAGAAATGTTTGAAAATATATTACACAAGCAGGCTTTGTCTCAACTGGGATGTTATGATTTTTGAGAATTACTAAAAAATTTACATACAAAATCGAGGGATGGAGGAATACTCGAAAAGACCCATAATGAATTTCTAGTTATTCTAGAAGAAATTTGTTGAGGAAAACCGGGAACAAATTCCGGTAGAATTTCTGAAAAAAAAACACTTGGATGACTTACTAATAGAATTGAAGAAAAAATCCCTTGTGTGATTTATAGTGAAATTTCTTAAGAAAACCTGGATAAAAGCCTTGAGGATTTCTTGAAGTAAAATTTGGAAACATTCTTTCAAAATCTTTGGGCCAATTTAAGAAGAAATATTTGAAATAATCTTCGAAAATACTGTCAAACAAATGACTCATGGTAATTTATTATTATCTACAACATTTTAATTGGAATTCTTTAAAAAAAAATCTAAGTGGGTTAACTCAAAATAATTAACTTTCAAGAGATTTAGAGTTCTGAAAAGTGGAATACTTTTATTGTAGGTCTACTTCATAATCAAAAGAGTGATAATTCATCAATCAATTACACTGCCCTTAGTCTCAATAGCATTACGTTTTCAAGAGTAAAGACTTCATTTCTTTCCACTTGCTTACTTTCCTTGATGGAGAATCGTGAATAACTAATGAAAATGGCTTATTTTAATATTTAACTAATATTTTTTACATTTTTTTTTATAGGCACTGCAGGCTCGTGGCCACTATTGTGCCGGACTCAGTTGATCTGTAGCTTCTTTATCGATACAGATCTATTTTCAACTTATCTATATTTACATCTAGTTTAACTCTCTCCTACTCTTTTTACTTTCACACCGGGCAGGTAGGAGAGAGCTCTGCTAATAGTGAGGCTAGCTGCCTGCGAAGAGGATCAGTTTGTCTCAGTCACCATCTGATACTGACGGAGGATGGATGTGCTCACCAAAGCACGGTCCTCCGTGAGGCGTCTTCTGGTTGCTGGACGGGTTTTTTGTGGAGGGGCTGGGAATCGAACCCATGACCTTCCGCTTATGAAGCGAAAGCGTAACCTCAAGGCTACAGATCCCCCTATTATTTTTTACATTAAACTCGATATAAATCGAAAATGGCCACTTCTAGAGAAATTATCCGTATAATCATTATGGTTCAGAATAATTTTAAGATTCTTATTGTATCATCAAAACGTATTATTTTGACAAATAAAAAATAAAATTTCTGAAAATCGGCCAAAATTTGTTCTTAGAAAAACTTTTTTTTCCTAAATTTCTCCATCATGAAACTTTGCCCCAAACATCTGTTTACTATCAAGATTCTATGGTGAAAATATAAAAAAATATTAGAAATGGGGTTTTTGTGTAATTTAAAACTTAAGTTTCATTTTTGAATTCCCAAGAAAACAAATAAAATATTTTTTCAGTGTATATTTTTTCTTATCGTCTAAACGGTTCGCTACAACTACTTTATAGAACATTGTTCTCTAAAATCTACAGTTTCGGAGTTAGAATTTTACTAATAAGTTGCATGCAAAAATTTATAGGCCGTTTTCAAAAGTTATTCTTGAGTCAAAATGATCCATTTTTCTATGGAAAACACTTATTCTATCATTCCAAAAACATGTACAAAATTTAATCCAAATCGAAGACTATCGAGCACGATTTTTATTTTTTTCGACTCATTCTGGATGGAATTCGTGCATACTCGCTCAACAATCCCATTTACAATCACCCGGTAGATATATTGTTAACTATAGATGTAGGACCATGATGATTAACACGTCATTTTCTCATATTAAAATAACTCAATTGATTTCTTACATATAAGTAATCAAAATTCTCTTGTATTACTTCGAATGTAATTGTGTGAATTACAATACTTAACAAGTGCGACTAATGAAAAAATAGAAATTTCGCCAGTTCCGATTATTGCGGAAACTCTTTCTGAAATTCTTTAAAAAAAAGTAATTCAGAATACCATCAGGGTTTTCTTCAAGTATTTCTCTCCACCAAACACTTTAAAAACTTCTTTTTAGCAAATGCATTAAAAAAGTCATGAGCTTCCTTCAGAAATATCTCCAAAGGTTTTTTCATAAATTACTTCAGGGATTCCACCAAGAACTCCTCCAAGGATTTATTCTGAAATTCCTCAGGCATTTCTCGAATAATGTCTCCAGGAATTTTCAAGAGATTCATTCACAAATTCCTTCGGGAGTTTTTCCATAAATTCCTCCAAATCTTTTCAGTAGCGATATCTCAGCGATTCCTTAAAGAATTATCCCAGTAATTTCTTCAAGAATGTCTTTAGAAAGCACTTCCGATCGCAATCGTATTTTTAGACCGCTCCATATAGAACTCCATTCCATTAATTTATGAATTTCTCTTCAGACACCTCCAGGGATTCTTTCAACGATTTCTCCAGGAGTTTTTCCAGGGGTACCTCCGGATATTCCTCCATAGTACTTTCTACAGGGAATCTTCGAGAGATTTTTACAGGTGTTTTTGCAGAAATTTGGCAATTTCTCAAACTAGTCTCTATGCTAGAGAAATCTCTGGAATAGTCATACCAGAGATTTCTCTAGCATAGAGACTAGTAACTGTGAAGGAATTCCCCAGGAAATCCTTCAAAGATGCCTCCGCTAATTCCTACGAGGATTCTTTCAACAATCCTTCAGAGACCCCTACATTTTTTTAGAATCTCCTGTAGGGCAAAGTTTCCCAAACTGTGGGTCGCGAAAAAATATAGATTCTAAGCATAAAGCTTAAACATAAAGCTAAAACTACGTTAAAAACACGCTTTCGAAGCGTCCGGTAACTCGATGCACCACTGTTATCACTAGTTCTGTAGCTGTATAGATTTGCGATATATTTCGAAAAATGCATATCAAATTTTATAAAACTTTTCAGAATTTTGTTGAGATGTATATTTTGAAAATTCATTCAATTGAATTCACCACAAAATCTTTAGCAGACTTTTACTGATTTTGAATACTACTAAAATTTACATTTGAGGTAAAAAGGAGATTGGGCAAAAATGTATGGAGTTTGGTCCCGAAATGTACACGGATGACTCATATATCATTTGAAAGATCTAAATGAGACAAGAAAAAGTTGATATGGGGCCAACAATATTCGTCGTGGGAGAAAAAGGTTATGTGTTCTGGAATGATGTACAAAGAGGTATGTTTTGGACAGTTTTTCATTAAATGATATTTTCTTGCGCAAATGTTATCGAGTTCGTGCATACGTAAATGCTGATGTATGTTTTTATTTTAATTGACAATATATCAAAAATGTAGTGATTTGTCTCAGACTCCAGGAGGTTTTGAGTTGCTGTAATGTAAATACTTAAAACATACGAAGATAAAAAATAAAGATATAGGAATGTGCGTTTGAGAAACACGCCACTTTAGGTAACAGAACACAAGTATCAAATCGTGTTATCCTTTTTCAGTGTTCTAGCAATATGTTTGTATAAACCGGCAGTTTACTCAGGAAGGAATTTCCAGACTATATCCGATTTAACATTCCAGTGGTTGCGTTGTTGTATTCTGTACTACACTTGTAGAAATACCTCGCTTGTCGTGCACAGCTGTAAGAAATCCGCGTGACAGTTACCACACTTCTATCTTTGATATCAATACATCATACTATCGTGCTATTGCTACTCAGAAAAGGAGATCATTTGAACTGGAAGTAACTATAGTGCTTGACAGTTTGCTGCCAACAAACTGCTAATAATCCGAATAGAACCATTTCAGTTTGCTATCAATAGACATTGGCGACGCCTGAGCACATGTGCCTCCACAAATGCTTCGCTAAGAACGCTAAAAACTCATGAGGATATTAATAATGTGAATGTTCAGAAGTAATAATAATCATTCCAGAGTTGCATGTCATACTTGAACTGGGAACAGCTTTCATCGTGATGAACGACATGCAAAAACATGAGATCAAATGGTGGTCGATCATTCAAAAGAATGTACAGGTTGAGGATCAACGGTCGATCAACGGCACTGCTGATGGCAAAGACGCAGCTGGAACGCAAGTAGGACCGCCAGCCAAGCTTCCGCGTCAAGATCATTATAGGGTTTAGAACGCCAAGATGAGGAATTGAGATGGACAATTGGAAAGATCAGTGCTCTCCGACTTGCGAACATGAATGTCCTACGCTTGTTTGTTTTGCCGCCTCCAAGAATTTGTTAATTCGTAGAACCTTCTTCTAAGATAACCTCTCTAAGCATTATAACTGGCGTTCACCACAGCAAACGGAATCTCAAACCGATCAGGTATTGGTTGATGGCTTGCACATCTCCGACATAATCAACGGCAGAATCTATCGTCTGCTAACATTTACTCTGCCCACTATCCGATAATTATTGCGCTTAAAACTTCCTGTCGTTAACGACGAACAGTACCGACGCCCGCCGCAGCATGACCTTCAGAGACTGAAGTAGACGGATGTCGCCACAGCATCGCTCTGCATCTCGAGCAAGTGTAACCGGAATAGGTTTTGCTTGTTAAAACCCTTCTTGGCTGTTGTACTACAGTAAAAGTAACCACCAACTCACAGATGAATCATTGTGCGTTGAACGTAGTCTATGGTACGATTGTTTTGACGAAAGGTGTAGAATTATTCTAGAGGATAAGAACGTGAAACACCATACACAGACCTGTGTTGATGACACATGCACGGAGGTTCAAGGCAATGGGGAGCATTTCTACGTCAGAATGTTGGATAATAGCAGCCAACCAGAACAACACAGCAGTAGTTAAGGATGGTATACGAGTGGAACTCCTCAAGATGAGCCCGGAAAAGTTGGTCGCTTGTCTGAATCGGCTGACAGTAAGAATCTGGGAGATATAACAGCTACAAGAAGAGTATAGCCAAGGGATTTAATACCCTATCTACGGAAAACATAAGAGTCTATCTGTCTGTCCTTTTCCTCTATCTGTAATACTTGGATAGACGTTATCAAGAGCTAGCACACAAGTTACTGGAGAGTAATAGACGGAGAGAGAGATAAGAGATGATATATGATATAGTATGCTCATTAGAAAAAAAAATAATGTCATTAGGCTCCTCGGCTTTCGTATACCAACTCGTAAAACGATAATGATTGACAATCTAACTTAAGACTGGTTGGATAATGTAGGAGTACATGTGATACTGAACATCCAGGTTTGAAAAATACAGCACGAGATGGTTTATACTAGCGAGCTAGATCGTCACAGATTTAAATACATGAATCCTAAAACTACGCATTTGTTACTGATAAGTTCAAATGAGCATTCCAACCCACATTTCAAGTTTTTTTATGCTGATGATGTTGTTCATTGAGGTAGAGCTGATGGTTTTATTAATATTTTTGCAATATCTGTTCTGGATAAATATGTACTTTAGCAAAAACAATTATAGACAGTTCTCTTATAAGACACCACACACCTTTCTTTCACCACTGTTTCCCAATTGTTTTTTATCGAATAAGTCTGACTTTTTTATTTGAATGTAAGTCGTTATATTACCTTATTGTGAACAAAACATATCATATAAGTCTGTTAAAAAACCGTTAGGGATTGTGATTAGTATAATGTGGGCAGAAAGGTCTGGTAGAATACTTTACTGAATATACATATTTATTTTATAACGATTTTTAATGTTATTACAGTCTAACATCACCATGTAATGTTTTCATCTCTGAATCAAAGTACTAATTCACTTCTTTAAAACATAGAGCTGCTAATCATCGTATAAGTGCAGAAAAAAATCTATGTTTTCATTTTTAATCGATAAAAAATATAGCAAAATAATACTAAAATACATAGAAAATCCATCTCAAACTATACGGAATAACATTTTTCTCCCACGACGGATATTTTTGACCCCATACCAACTTTTTCTTGTCTCATTTAGATCTTTCAAATGACAAATGAGTCATCTGTGTACATTCCGGGCCCAGATTTGACCAATCTCCTTTCTTTTGATCGACAAAAACATCAGTATCATCAGTTAGTCAAAAATGCAAAACTGCATTGAAAGCTACTTTTTTCTTTTATGGAACTTTTTCTACGAGGAGGAAAATCTTAGTCTCGGTTTGGAAATAGTCACTTCATTCAAGTCGAGTATTGTTACCTCACTCTGAGACTTAGCATCTCATTTATTCCACAAGTAATGCCGTGGTTATAATTGTTATAGTTTTTTTTTTCCTACAATTAATTGAGTTCTGTTTCAATATACGATCTCGGTGTTAACGAATTTTTAATATTATAAATCTTATTGTGACAAGGGTCCGTATAGCCAAGAAAGTTTAATTTTTCTAATTTTTTTCCTGGTGGGTCGTGAAGAAGACACTAACCGACTGAGTGGGTCGCGCACTCGAAAAGTTAGGGAACCTATTCTCTAGGGATTTATCTAAGAAAATCTCTACAACGATTCCTTCTGAGATTTTTTAAGCAATTTTTTTCAGGAATTTCTTCAGGGATTACTCCAGAACAATTTCTTCATGGGTTCCTCCTAATATAATTCGAGAACTTTTCTCAGGAATTTTTGAAGAGATTTCTCCGGGATTTCTACAAAAGATTTCGATTTTTTCAAGTGCTTCTTTCTAGGGATTCTTTCATGAAATCCTACAGAGATTTCTCCTTTTTTTTCTAGACGTTCCTCTAGGCAAGGATTGCCCCAGAACTCCATACTGGTGTACAGGAATTGTAGTAATTCATACAGATATTTCTTCAGGAATTTATCTAGGTATCTCTAAAAAAAAGAAAAGGAGTGTCTGTAAAAAATCTGGACGAATTCTTTAGATTATTTAAGATGTGAATAGTGATGGAATTCATGGGGAAAATTCTGGAGGAATCTCTAGAGGCATTCTTGGAGGAACCCTCGGAAAAAAATGGTTATTCAGAACAATTCTCTAGACAAAAATCTGTGTTACTACCTGGAGGATTACCTGGAAAATCTTTGGAGTAGATCTTGTAGCGCTTTCGCTGAAGGTATCTCTGAAAGAATTCATGAAAGAAACTCTTGAGGAATTCGTGAAATAATGTACTTGTATAATCCTAAGAGAAAACCTTTCAGCAATTTCCGGTAGAATGCATCGAGCAATCCCTGCAGAAATCCCTGAAGAAATCTCCGGAATCATTCCTGGAGTAACATCAAGAGTACTACCTGAGGAAGAACCTGCAAGTACCCTTGGAGGAATTCATGGTGCAATTTAATAATCCAAAATAATAATTTAAAAAGTTGTAGGAATTCCTGGAGAAATCCTTAGTGGCAACTCTGCAAGAATCCCTGTAGATTTATTTCTGAAAAAAATCCTTCGAGCAGTCTCTAGAAGAATTTCAAAAGAAATCTGTGGAATCCCTGGAAGAATCTATGGATGAATCCCTGTACCCACTGCTGGAGGAAGTCTTGGATGAATCTCATTAAAAATATTGCCGGAGCAATCTATGGAGGAATCACTGGAGGCATTCCTGCAGGAACTCCTCCTCAGTAGAGATTTTCCTGGAGGAACCTTTGGAATAATCATTGGTGAAATTCTGGAGGAATTCCTAGTAGAATTGCTAGATGAATTACTAAGGTCCTGGAGCTCTATTTGAGCCGGTCTGAAAGCAACTGATTGCGATTGAAAATTCTTCTTTGAGAAATCTGTTGCAAAATTCTTTTCCGACTCCAATGTTATTATTTGATAGATCAAGACGAATGAACAGTTTATTTTCTTTTGTACTGCACAACTTTCTATGGCTGTTCGCAAGTTCGACGAATCAACAGGATTGATTGCATGAATATGTTTCTACAATATGTTTGCTAGTAGTTCGTGCACATACTACACAGTTCTCGCGAACATTCGTGCACAAATGTTCATGCATTGCACGCACTGTGTAATCACAGCTTTAAGATTAACAATCAGAACTCCAAGTCTGAAAAACTTCCTGTAAGAGATGGTGTCCCTTAAGGCAGCATTTTGGGACCAAAATTATACAATATTTTCACATCTGATGTTCCTGAGTCACTTCACTTTTTTTTGTGGATTACATAGGCCTCTCCGTCGAAGAATGTGCGTGTCATCTGTAGTAGATTGCAAAAAAGTTTGGATATATTTTCTTCATACTTGCGAAAATGGATGATACCTCCGAATGCTTCCAAAACTCAACTTATAATATTACCACATGAACCTAAAGCTTATTATTTAAAACCTTCAAGTAGATATGTTTTCACGATAAGAGAGGTTCCAATAAGTTTGAGTTTGTAGGACCCATGCTAGATACAAATTTAACGATTAGATATAAAAGACGTCAAAAATGCTTTCATTTTCATTTAACGGAAAATCGATACTGCTTCTTGACTCCTGGCGATCTACCATTCGAATTAAAGCTCCAAACCATTTCCATTGGAGACCGACATTTTCATCCCATCCTGGTTGGTCCTTCACAGTCATCGTCGTCGTCGTCTTCCCCATCCCGGACACATCGTTGTGATTCATATCCACTTTTCCGCTCCACTCACATTCACTCTTACTCTCAAAAGTCATCGCTCCAGTATGTTAGGGCAAATGGATCATTTGTGGAGCACCTTAGGGAAAACAGCTAAAATATTCTGATGAAATAATGAAATATGTGTTTGTAACGTATCAGTCGATAGATTTCAGATCCTTTGATCATTCAAATGATTCCACTATTGGAGCATTTACCCTAGTTAGATACGGGTCCCAGAGTCAGAACGACCGTCACGTTTCGGTTTCTCGTTGGTGGGCGTTCCCCGGTCCTATAAATCAAGTTCAAGAGACTCTCCTTACATTGCGTATCCGTATTATATACATTTGTATCCTTTTCCCTGACACTGCGAAGGGTTCCTATACGTGGCATCAAGATCATCACTACGATATATGTTTGGTGGTTTGCCATTTGCTGCAGTCTTTAGGGAGAGTCTCCCCTTGGGGCGGATGGCCGCAGGCCAGGTTACAAGAAACGAGGCCAATATGGCAATCGGAATTGACCACTTCCACCAACTTCTCCGTTTTCACCACTTGAACATAAACAGTAGAAAGTCAGTTTCCATCAAATGAGTTTCTCATTCTTGGTGGCGAACAGTTGTGCGTAACAATCCGTCACTAATTAAGTGTTTGCGTTGTTGGTGCAGGACTCGTATGAATTATTGAGCACTTCCTAGCCTTGGCACCCCCATCGCGATCGATTTCGAGTGTGTTGATTAAGTATAAGCTATCACGGACGGTCTGGAGTGGTCAGACTGCTTTGCAATCTGGTGTGCTTATGGTAACATATTAGAAACATATACGCAACACTTTACTGGGTGCCTAACTTCCAAGTCTTAAAGGATTTTGCAGATTTATAGGCGACAGTCACTGGAAAGTAATTGCTTGACGCGGAGTCAGTTTGGATGTGCTCTTAACACTGATGACACTGTCTGTCTCATAACATTTTCTCTATGGTTTCGCATTATGCGTTCATGGAACAGCTCACTCAACCCAGAAATCCTTTGCAAAAGTTTTTCTGCCCTGATTTCTCCATCTACAAAACTATACTAACTAAAGCAATCATACCAATCGACGTAGAAACACCTGGCCGTTCGCAATTAGCTATGCATAAATCATCAAATTCCTCCAAAATTTATCCGCAACCCGGCGATTATAGCAATAAACATACAACTCGTGCATCGAGCGTGTAAATTTTCGCATAAATTCCTGGCCGTTTTGCTTAAACAGTTGCAAAATTATAGTGATTAGCAGTGATTTCACTTTCGATCTACAATTTTTCAGGGTGGACCTCATGGCTCATATAGTTACCACCGCCAGTATAGAGGTTGCTTTAGCTTGGATGGAAGCTGACGAAGAGCTGTCAATCAAGGAGTGCATCACCTCAAGCAGCACACTCTGGACTGGAGTCGACTTCCCTATCCCCTCAACCAAAGTGAAAAATAACATATTTAAAATCAATGCCCGATAGCTGATGGCTGGTTTTGGCCTCGTGTGCAGCGCAGCTCTGCAAATATAACTCAATAAATTTTAAAACCAGAAGTTATCGCAGCCCATTTGGGGCCCTGCAGGTGAAGAAACCCATTGCTTTGGATATGGTGGCTGACGGAGGGCTTGAAAAGCTGAAAATTATTGTACTCAAGCGACCGCTGATCACCGGTTGTCAATTGTTTCGAATGTGAAAATTATAACGCTTGCCGCGCACAAGTCTGCTCGGAACTCGGGGAGTCTCGCGCAAGTGAAATATGGCCTCGGTTTGGATTCTCGGATGGATCTCGCGAACGGCACACAGTGGTTCGAAGGTGAACAAAAATAAAAAAAAAAGTTTGCAAATTGTTCTACTAATATAAAATACCGTGGAAAAGTTTGGGTTCACCCCCTAAAAGCATACAAGTTTTTTGTCCATATCTCTATAATTACACGTCCTTCTAAAACTCTCCATAGCGCATTCAAAGGACAATGAGTTATTCTTACTTCGTAGATATTTTTTTCCAATTTTTTAAATTTGGTTCGCAAAATTTTTACTTCAAGTTGTGACAAAACACTTAAAAAACATGGCTAATTTTATCAGCATTGGATCGACCAACATTTTAAATGAGTGTGTCATTAGAATCGTAATATTATATTCATTGAAAAGCTCTCACGAAATTTGGGCGAAAAAACATTTTGCTTTTGCTCTCCATGTTAAGAGTGGCTAACAACAGCGTCTGTGCCCCATGTCAGGTTCGGCTGATCATCTTTCTAGAGCTCGAAGGACTCTAAGCTAAATTGTGCACTAGGGCCCTCCGTACAATTAGGGGGAATGGTCCTTCGGAAATCATCGGGAGCACACACATATTCGCCGACGTGCTGATGAACCGCGGATTCGGTATCGTAGTGTTGCACGAAGTGTGTTGGAAGGGATCAATGGTGCGAACGTTTAGAGGTTATCATACCATCTACCAGAGCTGCGGATACACACACGAGCTGGGAACAGCTTTAATAGTGATGGGTGATATGCAGAGGTGCGCGATCAGGTGGTGGCCGATTAATGAGAGAATGTGCAAGTTGAGACTCAAAGGCCGGTTTTTCAACTTCAGCATAATAAACGTGCACAGCCCTCACTCCGGAAGCACTGATGATGACAAAGACGCTTTTAACGCACAGCTCGAACGGGAATGCGTTAGCTGCCCAAGCCACGACGTCAAAATCATGATAGGAAATTTCAACGCTCAGGTTGGCCAGGAGGAGGAGTTCAGACCGACTATTGGAAAGTTCAGCGCCCACCGGCTGGCGAACGAAAATGGCTTACTTACTTAATTATTTGGCTTTACATCAATTATCTTGATAAAGCCTCGCCAACAATATTTCGCCAATTCCCTCGGTTCATGGCCGCTTCTCTCCATCCTCGACTGTGACCCACGCTCTCCAGGTCCTGGTGTACCTGATCAATCCACCTAGCTCGCTGCGCCCCACGCCTTCTTGTTCCGACCGGATTCGTGGCGAACACCATCTTTACAGGGTTGTTGTCCGGCATTCTTGCAACATGCCCTGCCCAGCGTATCCTTCCAGCTTTAGCTACCTTCACGATACTGGGTTCGCCGTAGAGTTGAGCGAGCTCGTGGTTCATCCTTCGCCGCCACACGCCGTTCTCCTGCACGCCGCCGAAGATCGTCCTTAGCACTCGGCGTTCGAAAACCCCAAGAGCTTGCAAGTCCTCCTCGAACATAGTCCACGCCTCATGCCCATAGAGGACTACCGGTCTTATGAGCGTTTTGTACATCGTGCATTTGGTGCGGGGGTGAATCTTTCTTGACCGCAGTTTCTTCTGGAGCCCATAGTAGGCACGACTTCCGCTGATGATGCGCCTTCGTATTTCCCGACTAACATTGTTGTCAGCCGTCAACAAGGATCCGAGGTAGACGAACTCGTCCACCACCTCGAAGGTATCCCCGTCTATCGTAACACTGCTTCCTAGGCGGGTCCTGTCGCGCTCAGTTCCGCCAACCAGCATGTACTTTGTTTTCGACGCATTCACCATTAGCCCGACTCTTGTTGCTTCGCGTTTCAGGCGGGTGAACAAATCTGCCACCGTTTCAAATTTTCTCCCAATAATATCCATGTCGTCCGCGAAGCAAACAAATTGTCCGGATCTCGTGAAAATCGTGCCTCGACTGTTAAGTCCGGCTCTCCGCATGACACCTTCAAGCGCAATATTGAACAACAGGCACGAAAGTCCGTCGCCCTGTCGTAGTCCCCGCCGAGACTCGAACGAACTGGAGTGTTCGCCCGAGATCTTCACGCAGTTTTGCACACCGTCCATCGTTGCTCTGATCAATCTTGTGAGCTTCCCGGGAAAGCTGTTCTCGTCCATGATTTTCCATAGCTCTATGCGGTCGATACTATCGTATGCCGCCTTGAAATCGATGAACAAATGGTGCGTAGGGACCTGGTACTCACGGCATTTCTGGAGGATTTGCCGCACGGAAAAGATCTGGTCCGTTGTCGAGCGGCCGTCGATGAAACCTGCTTGATAACTTCCCACGAACTCGTTTGCTATAGGTGATAGACGACGGAAGAGAATCTGGGATAGCACTTTATAGGCGGCGTTTAGGATGGTGATTGCACGATAATTTTCACACTCCAGTTTGTCGCCCTTTTTGTAGATAGGGCATATAACGCCTTGCTTCCACTCCTCCGGTAGCTGTTCCGTTTCCCAGATTCTGACTATCAGCCGATGCAGACAAGCGGCCAACCTGTCCGGGCCCATCTTGATGAGTTCGGCTCCGATACCATCCTTTCCAGCGGCTTTGTTGTTCTTGAGCTGTTGAATGGCATCCTTAACTTCCCCCATCGTGGGAGCTGGTTGATTTCCGCTATCCGCTGTGCTGACGTAGCCATCGCCTTCGCTGTCCTGACCTTCTGTGCCTGTGTTCTCTACGCCATTCAGGTGTTCATCGTAGTGCTGCTTCCACCTTTCGATCACCTCGCGTCCGTCCGTCAAGATGCTCCCATCCTTATCCCGGCACATCTCAGCTCGCGGCACGAAGCCTTTGCGGGATGTGTTGAGCTTCTGATAGAACTTCCGCGTTTCTTGAGAACGGTACAGCAACTCCATCTCTTGGCATTCCACCTCTTCCAGGCGGCGCTTTTTGTCCTGGAATAGGCGGGTTTGCTGTTTCCGCTTCAGTCTGTATCGTTCCACGTTTTGCCGCGTACCATGCTGCAGCATTGCAGCCCGCGCTGCATTCTTCTCCTCTAAAACCTCTTGGCACTCCTCGTCGAACCAATCGTTTCTTGAGCTCCGTTCCACATATCCGACAACGCTTTCGGCAGCGTCGTTAATGGCTGCTTTGACTGTCCTCCAGCAGTCCTCAAGAGGGGCCCTATCGAGCACGCCCTCATCCGGCAACGCTGCCTCAAGATGCTGCGCGTACGCATTGGCGACATCCGGTTGTTTCAGCCGCTCGAGATTGTACCGGGGCGGGCGTCGGTACCGTACATTGTTGATGACGGATAGTTTTGGGCGCAGTTTCACCATCACCAGGTAGTGGTCGGAGTCAATGTTGGCGCCACGATAGGTTCTGACGTCGGTTATGTCGGAGAAGTGCCGTCCATCGATCAAAACGTGGTCGATTTGCGATTCTGTCTGCTGAGGTGATCTCCAGGTGTACCGATACGGGAGGCTGTGCTGGAAATAGGTGCTACGAATGGCCATGTTCTTGGAGGCGGCAAAATCTATCAGTCGTAGGCCGTTCTCGTTCGACAGCCGGTGGGCGCTGAACTTTCCAATCGTCGGTCTGAACTCCTCCTCCTGGCCAACCTGAGCGTTCAAATCTCCTATGATGATCTTGACGTCGTGGCTTGGGCAGCGGTCGTACTCGCGTTCGAGCTGCGCGTAAAATGCGTCCTTGTCATCATCAGTGCTTCCGGAGTTATGCTGAAGTTAAAGAATCGGCCTTTGATTCTTAACTTGCACATTCGTTCATTGATCGGCCACCACCCGATCACGCGCCTTTGCATGTCACCCATCACTATAAAAGCTGTTCCCAGCTCGCGTGTGTTGCCGCAGCTCTGGTAGATGGTATGATTACCTCTAAACGTTCGCACCAATGCTCCTGTCCAGCACACCTCCTGCAGCGCTACGATGTCGAAACCGCGGGTCTTCAGTACATCGGAGAGTATGCGAGTACTTCCAATGAAGTTGAGAGATTTGCAGTTCCACGTACCGAGTTTCCAATCGCTAGTCCATTTTCGTCGCTGTGGTCTTTGCCGATTGTTCCGGTCCGTATTCTCTCGTTGACGTTCCTGTGCTGATGTGTTTTTACGGCTGGCTCGCAGGGCCTGACACCAACCCCCTAGATTTCCGGAGGACCATTCCCCCTAAATGTTCGGAGGGCCATAGTGCGCAGTTTAGCTTAGAGTCCTTCTCTGGCACTCGGACGATGATCAGCCGCCCCTGACATGGGGAACAGACGCTGTTGTGAGCCGCTCCTAACGTGGAGTACAGACGCTCCAGGTTTGCAAAAGCAAACCCCCCCTTCCCTGTCAGCATACGACCAAAGTTCCCACTGGGGGTTGGTTACCCGATCTTCCCCAAGGTTACTCGTACCCCGGCCAGTACCACGAGGAGGTAGGGATAGGAGTTGCTGGGCAAGAGGCTAAGGACCGCACAAAGGGGTCTATTTTATTCCTGCAGGTACGCGAGGTACCAATGGTACGCCATGCCCAGCCATTTACCGCGCCAAAAATGGCGCGAAAATGGCTTACGACTATCTAATTTCCCCACCTCCCAGAATATGGCCATTCGTAGCTCCTACTGCCAGCACAGCCTTCCATAACGATACACCAGGAGATCGCCATAGCAAACAGAATCACAAATTGACCACATTTTGAACGGCACTTCTCCGACATTATCGACGCCAGGACCAAAACTCTCCGTCGTTAACAACGTACGGTACTGACGGCTGCCCCGGTTTGATCTAGTGCAGCTTAGGCAACCGGATATCGCAACTGCGTACGCGCAGCACATTGAGGCTACATTACTGGAAGAGGGTGAGCCGGATGAAGCACCTGTTGAGGACTGCTGGAGAACTTTGAAAGCAGCCATCAACAATGCAGCTAAGAATAACGTCGGGTACGTGGGACGGAGTTGACGGAACGATTGGTTCGACGAGGAATGTAGGTAGATTGTGGAGGAGAAGAATGCAGCAAGGGACCCGGCAGAACGTGGAAAGTTATAAACGGAAACGGCAACAGCAGACCCGCCTCTTGGGAGAATAAACGCCGCCTGAAGGAGACGAAGTGCGAGGAGATGGAACAGCTGTACCGGTTTCAAGAAACACGTAAGTTCTACTAGAAGCTCAACGCATCCCGCAACAGCTTCGTGCTGCGAACCGAGATGTGCAGGGATAGGGATGAGAGCATTTTGACGGACGAGCGTGAGTTGATCGAAAGGTGGAACCAGCACTTCGACGCACACCTGAATGGCGCTGTGAGCACAGGCAATGAAGGACGGGACAACGGAGGAAGTGCTTTCGTCAGTCTGCGGGTGATGGAAACCAACAAGCTCCCACTTTGAGGGAGGTTAAAGATGCCATGCACCAGCTCAAGAACAATAAAGCTGCTGGTAAGGATAGTATCAGAGCTGAACTCATAAAGATGGTTCCAGAGATGCTGGCCATTTGGCTGCCCTGCCTGATAGGTACAATCTGGGAAACAGAACAGCTACCGGAGAAGTGGAAGGAAGGAGTGATGTGCCCCAGCTACAAGAAAGGCGACAAGTTAGATTGTGAGAACAACGAAGCTCTCTTGTTATTCCGGTGGGTAGGAGTTACCAGTCCACAACTGATTTATCAGTTCAAGTAGGATTAGATTTCCATGTCCTTCAAGTTTTTTCATCGATGGATAACCAACGTCGTCATGGCCTGCATATTTCCCACTACTGCGACTCAGAGCATACTGCAACTCTTTAACCCGTAGGCTACGGGGCTGACAACCAAAATTCAAATTGCTCGTATTTGAGCATAACTCCATACTTTTCAGTGAAATTTTGAGGATTGCTTCACTAATAGTTGTAGTTTTATGAGTGAGGGGAAAGTATAGATTCAGAGTATTGTGGACAAAGTTATTCCAGAACATCTCTGGATCTGGTAGGGTAAAAATCACATAAACTTTCTTTTAGAACTCATTTATCATTTGGAAACGAAATGTTTTCATACAAAAAGTGAATAGACCCGTTGTTTGTAATAAGATACGGTCTTCTTCTTCTTCTTTCTGGCGTTACGTCCCCACTGGGACAGAGCCTGCTTCTCAGATTAGTGTTCTTATGAGCACTTCCACAGTTATTAACTGAGAGCTTACTATGCCAATGACCATTTTTGCATGTGTATATCCGTGTGGCAGGTACGAAAATACTCTATGCCCTTGGAAGTCGAGAAAATTTCCAACCCGAAAATGATCCTCGACCGGTGGGATTCGAGCCCACGACCCTCAGCTTGGTCTTGCTGAATAGCTGCGCGTTTACCGCTACGGCTATCTGGGCCCCCTGTTACGGTGCAGCAGGATATTAAGAAAAAATAAAATTAACCTAGAATAATGCTAAGGCCTCCAAAACATTCTGAAGTTTTGATCATAATCTACACAGGTTCATAAATTGTTTTAAGCGAGTGACCACTAAACGTGGGTTTACAGCACTCATTTAGCCTTAACAGACGTGTTCACAAATTTTGACAAGATATTGGATATTGGAAGTCATCCAAATCAACCTGGAGTTCAGGTCATTTTGATCTATCAAATCTACTACAGTTTAAACTCACCCAATTCCCGTGAAACTTTCTCGTTCCTATCCATAAAGCTTCATATGACTCGGAAAGTTTACTGCTATGAATATTGAACATCTTAAGGTCTTCAGAACATACTGAAGTTTTGGGCATTAATTTCTATATGCAGTTTGACTTTTTATTCAAACAAAATGTTTTCAATATACCGTTTTGTCTCAAATTCCAAACAGACTCATATTCCGAACACTCGGTTTTTGTATGGCGATGTGGTTGAAATGTTTCGCTGAAATATGTCATCAAATTACTAGGAAATGGCAGTCAATTACAATTCAATTTAATCATCTACAAATCTACTTCATACCTCGGAAGTAGTGAGTTCGAGGCCAGTATAACTAGCTTATATAAATTCATTTGCGAAATTATTCATTCGAATGCGATTTATTCGTGCTGTTCGGAATTTGAATCAAGGTGTTCGGAATATGAGACAGAATGAACACAGTGTTCGGCATTTGAATCAAAATGATGTTCTATACTTTCACCTTAAATCATCCAACACCTAACAGTTGGACTTTGTGAAGAAATTAAAATTTTCACAAATACGAGCAAATTTATGCGCACCAGATAAATTTGAAGTCACTGTTGGCCTTAAGTGTTCGGAATATGAGTCAAAACGGTATCCATACTTGATTGCAAATCTCCGTTAGAGTTAAAAAAAATGTTCCAGACGTGACATGATTTGACATGATATTGGCTGAAATCGATGCCCACAACTTCAGTATGTTCTGAAGACCTTAAGATGTTCAATATTCATAGCAGTACACTTTCCGAGTCATATAAAGCTTTATGGATAGGAACGAGAAAGTTTCACGGGAATTGGGTGAGTATTAACTGTAGTAGATTTGATTTATCAAAAAGACTTGAACACCAGGTTGATTTGGATGACTTCCAATATCCAATATCATGTCAAAACTTGTGAACACGTCTTAAACATTTTTTGAATTCTAACGGAGATTTGTGAGCAAGTATGGATATATTGAAAATATTTTGTTTGAATAATAAGTCAAGCTACATATAGAAATTGACGCCCTCAACTTCAGTATGTTCTGAAGAACTTCAGATTATCAATATTCATAGCAGTACACTTTCCGGTTCATATGAAGCTTTATGGATAGGAACGAGAAAGTTTCAAGGGAATTGGGTGAGTTTAAACTGTAGTAGATTTGATAGATCAAAATGACCTGAACTCCAGGTTGATTTGGATGACTTCCAATATCCAATATCTTGTCAAAATTTGTGAATACGTCTGTTAAGGCTAAATGAGTGCTGTAAACCACTAAACGTGGACATCACTCGCTTAAAATAATTTATGAACCTGTGTTGATTATGATCCAAACTTCAGAATGTTTTGGAGGCCTTAGCATTATTCTAGGTTAATTTTATTTTTTCTTAATATCCTGCTGCACCGTAACTTATTACAAACAACGGGTCTATTCACTTTTTGTATGAAAAAATTTCGTTTCCAAATGATAAATGAGTTCTAAAAGGAAGTTTATGTGATTTTACCCTACCTGACCCAGAGATGTTCTGGAATAACTTTGTCCACAATACTCTGAATCTATACTTTCCACACTCACTCATGAAACTGCAACTATTAGTGTAGCAATCCTCAAAATATCACTGAAAAATATGGAGTTATGCTCAAATACGAGCAATTTGAATTTTGATTGTCAGCCCCGTAGCCTACGGGTTAAATGAGAAAGTATGATTAATGGCAAGTTGCGCACTACCATAGAGTACAGTGAAACTGTTTATGTCGTTGGCAGTCGCACCGGATTGGCAGACGAAGACCGGGTCATAGGACTCAAATGCTGGGATTTTGGCGAATCATTTTCCCAGGCCGTCGACAATGGTCTCTGGGTCGTGCTGTTCCCATCAATATCGAGGGTGGGTTGAGTGACGGCTCTTTTTCCGTTGAGAGCGTTAACCTTGACTCATTGGTCAGCGGTTGATTGTATTGCGTTGAGGTTATCCAGGAACTTCTACCAACAGGCTCGTTTAGTGTCTAGGATGGCTTGTCAACAAGTGTTGCATTCGTTGTGATACCGATTAAGGATTACGTTTTGGATGATCAGCCATCCTTATCACGGCGCGAGGAGCCTTTCTACGTGCCTTGATCACTTTTTTGATCTCTGGGTCCACCAACGAAGAGCTTTTCGGCTTGCTATGAGTTATCGGGATCGAAACGGCTGCTGCTTGCATGAGATTGTCGGTAAATTCTGCCATGTTACTCGGGTGGCGAGTGCGGGGAAATGCACTGACGCTGTTTTTATTGACAGTCCAATCTGCCTGATCATATAGCCAGCGAGGATGCCTGGTTGTGATGGGACCCTCCACGGCTAACGAGATTTGAAAAAGATGGTTGACTTCTTGAAGGTCCAGGATTCAAAGGGGGTCGCTGCTTGTGAGTCCGGTATCGGTATTCGGTATCGCTCTCGGTGAACGAAAAAGACAGAGTTCTACTAAGTTGGACCCATCAAATGCAGGGTTGTCCCAACGGCAGGAAAAAAGGGGGTTGCAAGTGACGATAATTAGAGGGTTGGGTTGCTTGAACAAAGTGCTTGGATGATTCTGTTGTCGAAGGTAGCTTTACTTCCCACGTTGTCCTTAAGGGGTAGCGGGTAGAGCCCGATGCGTACGGAGAGCTTGGAGGCCTTGACCTCCCACCTCGTCCGGAGTGAAAGCGCCGACGGTGGAGAGTGGTGCTAAGAGAGCATCAGATGAGCTTATGACAGTGTGGGGCTTACCAGCCGAGTTGGGGTGCCCGTGGTGCCCAAGTTCCTCTACGGAAAAGGTAGATGTGACTTGACTTCCCGCGTTGTCCATTGGGGTGGGGAGTAAAGCCCGCTACGTCCCGATTGCTTGTAAATCTTGACTTCCCTCGTCGTCCAGGGAGGTACACTCGGAAACTTGGTTTCCCTCTTCCAGATCTTCCCCTAGCGCTAAAGGTTGTCCGCTAGTTCTCTGGCTACCAGGGGTTTTAGCTGGGAAGCGTACAAAGTGGAACGGTGTGGAAGGCAAAACTAGGGGTGTCAGGCTTGGGTGGTTGGAGTGGTGGTGAGGAAATAGAGGAAGAAGGATGATGGACTTACCATTTCTTAGGAATTGTCGCCGGACCATCAGGCGCCTTTTTTTGCTTGTTGCTATTTTTCTGCTGTTGGAACAGCATTTTTTGGAACAGATAGAGGTTCTAGATAACTCGTTCATAGTTCCGCTCCCATTTGGAATGGAAACTCTGATACGGGGCGGTTTTGGCGTTTGCGATTAGGCTAGATTTTTCATCGCTTGGGGTGAATAACATTCGGTGTTAACGCTACGTTCAGAAGAGGCTCTGTCGGAATCTGAGAATACGTTTTCCAAAGGGGCGTCTTGGAGTGGATTCACTTCTGCTGCCTTGGAGTCTAGGGATTGTAGAGACTGCGCTATGGCAGGGTAGGAGTTAATCGGCAAATCCGAGATGGTTGATGGCGCAGAGGATGTAGTGTTGGTATTGTTGGAAGCAGGCAGTACTGCAGATGTGGCAATTTTAATGGGTTCTGTAGGGTTTGGAAAGCTAGCCGTAGGCATGACAGCCTTGAGAAGAACAGAAACCTGTTCAGTAAGTAACTAAATTTGTTTCGCCTGTTCAGTGACGATGGATTTTAGCTGTTCGATTTCATAGTTAGTTGCTGCCAGGGGAGCAGAACGGATAGCCAGCGTTACTCGAAAATTGGTAATTTCAGCATCTTTGGCGTCAACGACGGATGCATGTTGCTCGGTTCTACCATTGGGTTGTTGATTTAATTATGTGGAAGCAGGACCAACTACAGAGACGAAGGATCTTCCGTTTCGGTTCTGCTAGACTATTCTGCGAGCGGCAGGGTAGTGTAGTGTACCTTCTAGATTGTATCCTTGCAAATATCGAAATAATATCGATCACTCGTCAGTAGGCATGGTAAAGGTCAATGCTGACAATCCCCTGACCATGTTATTGTTCATCATATAAAAAATCGATCAACCATTGTATCATTCTCTTTATTCGCTCACTCCTCGAGCATACAACATCAGCACGGAATAAACAGTAAGTAGAATCCTAAACCAGTGTTTAAACCCAACCCACGTGGTCCGAAAAGATAGTAGGTAGGAGATGCCCTGGTCGACCTTAACCTTCTGAATCGCATTCTCGAACTGCCACTAGGGGTAGAAACGTCTCGATATTTTGTGAACTTTATTATTGTAAGTTTTGCAAAAACTTCCGGGAAAGCTCGACCAAATCTTTCTGCAACAAATGGCCTCTGCAACTGGCAGCCTAATCTCCGCCACCTTGGTGTTCTGTGGGCCCTTTTCTGAGGTGGATGTCTTTACTGGCTACGTCGATGTCACACTGCTCTTTAAGGGCAGCAGAGACCTCCGCTGCATCGGTGATTTCATCCAAATTTTATCACTAGAGAGTTGCTTCTGCAGTCAAGGATCTCACATCAACCTTGCACAGTTAAAAATTATGAAGATTACACGTCATGTAAACTTCATTTATGCGATGTAAACATGACGTCATGTAAATTTAATTCTGAAATCATGTAAAAATGTGTTATATGTCATGTAACCACAGAGGATCCTGCTGGATTACATCATATATAATTAAAGTTTACATGACATATCATGTAAATATCCATGATACTCCACGCTCCAATTATGTGCATTATATGTCTCAGAAATTTACACGTTTCGTTCGAACTGTGTGTCGCTAGTTGCTAAAAGGCTTGTGCTTGGCATCTTTTTTTAAGTTTAGGATCATTTCACCAAATCTAGTCAACCTTATGCGCCCAATTGCGATAACTTTTCCGTGCTTCGCATCCCCTTCAGAGCCTCGGCGTATTTCATCTCCTCCGTTTTGATAGCGAGGGCCTCGACTAATTTCCTACGTGTCACTGTCTTCGGATTAGGCAACTTAGACTTATCCTTGGTCACCGTTTCCAGGTTTCTCTTTACTTTCCTCTTTCTAACTTGTATCCATGGGTTCCTATTGCTTTGCGCTTGTGGTTCCTGTGGAAGCGCTGCCTGGTTCGGGCTATCCCGTGACTCCTTTTTCTTTGCATTAGACGTAGTGTTGGCCTCTCCACTGATGCCATTTCCTCTTGATCACAGAACAAGGCCCGTGTAAGCTTTTTCACTCTGGAGGATGGCCGCGTTGGTTACTTTTCCCTTGGAAACCATGCGTCTTTTCGCAACATGTGCTTTCTTGGAAGGTCCCTTCTTACGCAGCGCATGTCGAATAATATCATCTGATAAATTCGCGTTGATTGTGCTACTTTTCCCCGAATGTCGGTTCCCCGAACGCCAGTTCCCCGAATGACCTGTTTCCCCGAAATGTGTAGCAGTACAAATAGGTGCTATAAAATTTTTCAGAGGCAGGATGGTAAATTAGAAGAACGATAATAAAACAAAAGAAGGAGGTATTTGTTTATTCGAAACTTTACACATGTTGCTAAAAATGCTAAGGACGGTAAAACTCATAAGAACCGCCATTCAAATAAAGAAGGGTGCATATCAGATGACCAGTACGTTCACCCCCCTGATATGTATACAGTTAGGACAAATATGAGTGCCAAAAACTTTTCGGGGAAGTGGGCCATTCGGAGAAACGGGATATTCGGGGAACTGGCATTCGGGGAACTGGCGTTCGGGGAAACGACATTCGGGGAAAAGTAGCACAACCATTCGCGTTACCTGTAGAGGAAAACACCTCTGTCTGGCCCTACTAAGTGTCTTTTCTGTCTTGTGCCTAGATTTCAAAGTGGTACTTTTCAGGTCTGTTTTGGGAGTTGGCACAATAATATTTAAATATCTCAATCGAATTGCTCTGGATTTCTCAATCTCTATTTCTGTTGGATGATCCGAATTTCATGCAAGTCAGGGATTCTGAGTGAAACTAGCAACGATGCTGTTGTATCAGATCTCGTATAAGACACAGAATACAAGTGTATCGGAAGCGCGTTGAAACACAATTGAGCTATATTCTTCAATTCTACACTTCAATTCTCAATTTTTAGGGAATACAACTTTTCTACACTACTTCTTCTTCTTGGCATTACGTCCTCACTAGGACAGAGCATGCTTTTCAGCTTAGTGTTCAATGAGCACTACCACAGTTATTAATTGAGAGCTTTCTTTGCCAAATTGTCATTTTCGTATTCATTGGGGTAGCTAGGATTTTTTTTCTGGAGGGAGCCTAGGGGGGGCCTAGCAAGTTCTTGTTTAATATATTACGTCAAAATAATCGCGATTTTCACAAATTTCGTAGTTTGCATAGATTTGTGTTGATTTATTTGCTTGTGATTTTTTCTCATGTCGCTACCATTAGTGATATTTGCAAATCTAAACTTTTACTAGAAAAATATCAATTTTTTGTCTAATCCAGTGAAAAAATCCTTCAAGAATTCTTTCAAAGAGCTCAGGAGGAATATTCCTTGTGATTCTTCATTGAAATATTCAGTTATTCAACCATGTGCTTTCAAGAGATTCCTCTGAGAAATCATAAAATCTTTCCGAACCTTTGCAGTGCTTTCTCCAAGAACTCCTTTACCAGTTTTCACCGAGCTCCTCCTGAGATTCCCACAAAAAATCATTCCCGGGGTTAGTAGTTATTATTCAATAGATTTTTCCTGGAGTTTCCTCAGGCTTTCTGATCTTACTAACAAATTTCTCAAAAAAGGCTATCAAACACCTTAGAAAAATATGTTAAAGAATCCCACCAGAGAATGATTTTGAAATTCTTTCATACATTTTTCCAAGAAGATCTTCTACGAACTATAACATATAAGTTCATATTGTTAGTTTAAAACTACTGGATGAGTTGGTCATTAATAATTTGTTTAGGATTTTCCGGAATTGCTGAAGGTTTGTCCAAAAAATAATCAACAAAATTCTAGGATTGTCACATAAATTGTCTTCAAGAACACCAAGCATGGAATTATTCCACAAATTCTTCAGCGTATTTGCCTTAAAATTCTCTTCAGCTTCATACAATAAATCTTTCAGAAAATCTATCGAAAACCTTTCACGGATTGCATGAAAAATTCACAGCAAAAATTATCCAGGACTTCCTGCCAAAAAGAAAACATTAAATGATTGTTCTAAGGATACCTTCTAATATCTCACAAGAATTTCATACGCAATCAGACAGAATTAAAGTGGGAAAATGTTCTTAGCGATTTCGCAGAAATGTTCTCCGCAGATCTTTTTTCTTCATTTTTTTTTGCACAGATATTACTTCAAGTGTTTCTTTAGTTTACCTTAAAACCATTTTGACTTTTCTCTCCGCATTCCTTCAAAACTTTATCGTAAGTGATGAAAATTTCTCCAAATATAACTAACCAGGAAAATTTTAAAACATTCAAACATTCGCATAAATACTTGTTTTTTAATTATGAAACGTGGTTTACGGCTAACCAGCCGAATGGAAGTTTAATAACTACCGAAAAGCTAAACATTACATATAATTTGCAATTGGATTAGATGGACAAATTGATGTGAAGATTTGCGAAAAAGTTACACGTCTTCTCAGTGAGAATCGAACTCACGACTCCCCGATCTCTAGTTGGGGCGCGTTAACCACTACGCCATGAGAGGACTCATGAACGCAGAAGTTAACCTGAATTCGATTTCAGCTCAATAATCACGTGGTTCTTTTTCGCAAAGTGCACCTCTTTCGGAAGAATTAGATGCCCATCCAAACACAACGCTTTCTATATATATCCAATGCCTAGCCCGAGAGCGCATTGTTTTTTAATTATAGGAATAGCACACTACACTAGCCAGCAACTGCGCTGGCTGAGGTATCTATTGTGTGAGCTTCCAATGGGTCGCGACGTTCTCAAACGACCGGTTACGGAACATGAGTCCGTTGCTCGATAAATACTTGTTTTTTAATTATGAAACGTGGTTTACGGCTAACCAGCCGAATGGAAGTTTAATAACTACCGAAAAGCTAAACATTACATATAATTTGCAATTGGATTAGATGGACAAATTGATGTGAAGATTTGCGAAAAAGTTACACGTCTTCTTTGAGAACGTCGCGACCCATTGGAAGCTCACACAATAGATACCTCAGCCAGCGCAGTTGCTGGCTAGTGTAGTGTGCTATTCCTATAATTAAAAAACAATGCGCTCTCGGGCTAGGCATTGGATATATATAGAAAGCGTTGTGTTTGGATGGGCATCTAATTCTTCCGAAAGAGGTGCACTTTGCGAAAAAGAACCACGTGATTATTGAGCTGAAATCGAATTCAGGTTAACTTCTGCGTTCATGAGTCCTCTCATGGCGTAGTGGTTAACGCGCCCCAACTAGAGATCGGGGAGTCGTGAGTTCGATTCTCACTGAGAAGACGTGTAACTTTTTCGCAAATCTTCACATCAATTTGTCCATCTAATCCAATTGCAAATTATATGTAATGTTTAGCTTTTCGGTAGTTATTAAACTTCCATTCGGCTGGTTAGCCGTAAACCACGTTTCATAATTAAAAAACAAGTATTTATCGAGCAACGGACTCATGTTCCGTAACCGGTCGTTTGAGAACGTCGCGACCCATTGGAAGCTCACACAATAGATACCTCAGCCAGCGCAGTTGCTGGCTAGTGTAGTGTGCTATTCCTATAATTAAAAAACAATGCGCTCTCGGGCTAGGCATTGGATATATATAGAAAGCGTTGTGTTTGGATGGGCATCTAATTCTTCCGAAAGAGGTGCACTTTGCGAAAAAGAACCACGTGATTATTGAGCTGAAATCGAATTCAGGTTAACTTCTGCGTTCATGAGTCCTCTCATGGCGTAGTGGTTAACGCGCCCCAACTAGAGATCGGGGAGTCGTGAGTTCGATTCTCACTGAGAAGACGTGTAACTTTTTCGCAAATCTTCACATCAATTTGTCCATCTAATCCAATTGCAAATTATATGTAATGTTTAGCTATTCGCATAAAGTTTCTTGTGGACAATCATCTGCTCTTTCAAAAACCCTTCCGCAAAAATACTCAACAGTTTTCCAAGCAATTTTTCTAGGGGTTTCTTCAAAGAATTACGTAATTGTTTCCTGAGAAGCCTTCAAAAGATTCGTTCGAAAAACTCACCAGAGATTCTTCCAAGTATTTTCAAGAGATTTTTTAAACAACACTAGCTATACCTCTTGGGATTTGAAAATATCGTCAGATTTGCTAACAAATTTTGCAATTCATGTTTGAGTTTCTCAAACAATTTCATCAGAAATTCAATTCTTTTTGGTACTAGAAATTACTCCGTATATTTTTCGAATGTCAATCCCGGGATTAATCCATAAATATTTAGAAATCTATACTCTATCCATTTTCATTCAAAACCCAATCCAGGAACACCTAAAATTTTATTTAGGGATTTCCTTACAAATTACTTTACGAATAGTTCCAAACCATATCAATTCACATCAGATTTTAAAAGTAACACATACCAAAAAGAAATTTACCAAGAAGAAATTTTTCTTAAGAAATTTGTTGGATAATTGTAGCTTAATCTGAATTTGGAAAAATTGCTAAATTCTTGTCTGAAAATTTGGGAATGCACTTAAGAATTTCTGAACCTTTTTGGCAAAATTTCTGACGCTTTACCTCATAGAAAAGCTTTGTTTTGTTTTTGTAGGATCTTACTCTTATCTTATAAAATCTTATTCTTGCGTCTTTTGTAATGGACAACAGTATACGTCAAAACGGATATTATTTCCGATGAAAGTATTTGTATCGAACATCTAAATAATGTTTTTCATGAACTCCGAGGATACTATGGCGAACAAATTGATGTAGAAACCATTTTTTCTTACTCAAATAAATTCCAAACAAATTTCGTTAGAGGAACTATTTGTACTGGTATTATAATAACTGTAGAAGTATAACTAACAAATTTTGTCGGTTTTTTAAGAACATGCCCAAAAATGTATTTTCGTAAAATTCGGAAAGTAAGATTTTATTGAATTTAAATCTTGAAAGAAAATTTGTTGAGGAATCCCTGATGGTCTTTCATACATTATACGTATAAGAATTCGGCAATGTTTACAAAACTCCTAGAAATTACCTTTATTTAAGATTCTTAGAAGTGTTATTTGGAGTATAATCAGATTGTTTACGGAAGTTCTCAAGAAAGCGTCATGCGAAGTAAGGAGAAACAACTAAATGTTGAAACAGGTAGAAACCATAAATGGCGTACGGAAGAACAAAGATAAGTTATTATTTATAATCTTTCCTTTGGAGTTGAATCAATTCAGGATAATTAACATTTCTCTAATTATTACAAAAAAAAAATAAAATAAAATTTCTCAAGTAGTCAGAATCTTTTTTAGGAGATCTAGCTGAGTTCCTTCTTTGGCTCCTGGATTCCCCCGAATCCTGCCCAGAGAGTTTCTTAAAACTCCGACCTTGTTTGGCACAATAATTCAATCCAAGAATAAGGACTCTGACTTTAATTGATAAAACAATGTTCAAATAAATTTTGCAGGGAAGATCCTTATACATTTATTAATGAATATTTTAACGAATCCCAGATATTTAGCAAAATGTTTTCCACATATTCTTTTAACACTATCATTCCTGTGGGTTTTCAACAAATTTCCTCTAAAGATTCGAAGGCAAGAAACATTTCAAAATCCTTTAATAGATAACTCTTGTATAATTCGGGGTTCTGAGCAATAATTTCTAGAAAAAAAACATTAAAGAACTTCTGACGCAATTTTGCGAAGTTCATCAAAAGTCTCCTATGAAAATAGTTCCTAAACATTTTACATATTTAGAAAATATTTCCGTAAGACGCTTCGTAATGAACTTCGCAAAAGAATTTGAACAAATTCGCAAAGGAATTTGCAGGAGAACGAAATATTTCAGTTAAAGATTTGACATAGGGGGAGATCCCCCAGTACCGGACACTTAAGCCACTATATTCATAATTCCAAAAATATTGGTTTTATTTGCTCGTGTTACCCATTTATGATAAGTATTATCATTTTTATAGTGTACAAAAATAAATTTGAAAATATAAATATGAATTTTGACATTGCATTTTGATGATGTATTTCAATACCAAATTGATCGATCTTGAAAGGTGGCACCCAATACCGGACACGATGTGGAAACGCCTCGAATTCTGTAAATTTGAACATAATTGAATGCTTTTACTTTATATTAGTGCCAATTCAATGCACTTGCAACATTTACAAGAAAAAATTTGATTTTTTATTCGTTTGCAAGATGTGCATCAAAAACGCCTTTCATATATGATGAAAAATAGCACATTTTAGGATGTTGTTCTGAATGCCCATTCTTATTAATTTTAATCCATGTTTGAAACCATGATCGACGGAATCCATGAAAAATGAATGTATTTTGAGACACTGGTGCAATAATTACAAAGATGTCATATAGCAAATCAAGCTGTCCGAAACTGGGGGACAGGAGGTTCTTAACCAAAATTGTAATTTGTCCATATTTAGTTCAATTATGGTACAAAATACATTCATACTATCAAATTAGGATTATGTTCGACCATACTTGTGATCCAAAGTATTTTTTCCATGTTCAAAATAATTACTAAATAGGCTCAAAATTAAGGCGATACGTCGAATTTGTTAAGATTTTCAAACTTTCCTACTTTTTTAAAAAGGCATACATATTTCAAGGATTTGTTATTCTACGCAAACATTAGTCTCCATAATAGCTTTCTTTTCTTCTAATACGCCATCTTGATTGGACCATGATTTCTTAATTTTTCAACTTTGTCCAGTATTGGGTGCTGTCCGGTACTGGGGGATCTCCTCCTAATCCATGTTATTTGTTGTAGGAATTGCAAGGGAAAACTTTGAACTTTTGAAAGATATTAATCTTTTTTTTCAGCTCTATCTGGGGACATATTCCGGAATCCATTTGTGGATAAAAGTTAGACATAGAAGGAATTCACGTTAAAAGTATGAACAAATCTTATAAAATTGTCGACTAATTTTCAAAATATTTGTAGCAAAAGCTTTGAAGTCCTTCTTCAATTTTCCTTGAGGTGTTTGATTAAACTAAAATTCTTCAAGCGAAATCGAATGATGGCTACAATAAATTTGGTACAAATCTTTTAGAAAGTAGTCAATTACACAGAAAAAAATATTTAATTTTCAATGTGATTTAAACTGAAACCTACTGTAAAAATAAATCAAATTCGTGTGATGTTACAGCATCATGTAAACTTAAATGAATGAACATTCAATTTTCAACCAAAAATGGTTGAATATTACATGATCGTGTAAATTTAAAGTGAATTCGATTGAAAAATAATGGATTGGTCGTTGAAATTTAGGTTTATTTTGATGCTCCAAATATGTGCATCAAAATAAACTTAAATTTACAACATTTTTTTAGCTGTGTATTGTTTTTGTTTTATTTCCCAAGAATTTGAAACATTACAAGTGTTTTAAAAGAAATATAGTTTAGGGTTTAAGCAATAAGTTAACTCATACGAACTTACTTTAAAAAATTGAAGTAAAATCAAAGAAAGAATTTATTGCTGCAATAATAAACTGAGGTAGATTTTATTGGACTCTTTTTCACCAGTAGGCGAATTCCGGCGCGTATTTTCTTCGAAGAAAAGAAAATTTTCTTGCTGGTGCGTAATGGAAGAAAATTTCTTCTCTTCGAAGAAATTGTTCGCCGGAATTCACCTACAGGTTATATTTCTGCCATACATCTGATGAAATCATAGTCAGGTTGAAAATTCTTGAAAAAATGTTTTATGAATTAAGCTTTACTTTTGGCTAATTTTTTTATTTAAAAAATTCCAGCAGTATTTTTTTTATTTTATAATAAATTTTGTCGTACATTATACGAGTTGTAGTTTATACATGGATTTCTTAAGTGAATTTTTATAAGGGAAATCATTATCACCGGACACCTAGAGTAGCGCATGGGCAATCATAACGCACTGAATGTGCTGCTTCATGCTATAACATTTAAACAGCATTGTTTGCATTATTCGAAATTACGAATTTTGGGAACCGAATTTCCAGGATATTGGCGATTTTTGTTACCATGGTATTTTTTATTTTAGCGGCAACCAAACGAGCGACAGCCGGACCTTTAATGTTTAAATTGTAGCGCGATTCAGACCTGCCACGCTGATGATGTGAATGATAAGCGAGGTTTTCTCAATATTGTTGCACAAAATAGAAAACCCTAACTACCGTTGATCTTTTTTTGTCCATAATAGGAGTCATGTAAATTAATTCAGAAGATTTTCCTTTATGATATAATTATGCAAATTGTTTGTTTTTTTAAGTTTTTTTTATTAACATCCAAAATTCTGGAGGGGGCCTGGATGACTCTGGGGGGGGCCTGGCCCCCCTGCCCTCCCCTGTTCCTACGCCAATGTTCGCATTGGTATATCGAGTGGCAAGTACGATGATACTCTATATGCCCAGGGAAATTAAGGAAATTTTCAATACGAAAAGATCCTGGACCGAACGGGAATCCAACCCAGACACCTTTAGCATGGCTTTGCTGGATAGCCGTGGTCTCTAACCACTCGGCTAAAGAAGGCCTCAACGTTTCTACACTTTCCAAGGTATTTGACAATGCGAGATATAATCTTTTCTTGTTTTATATACTTTCCAGTTATTTCATGGATTAGTGCGACTCTACAGATGCTTCTAGAGATAACCGGACTATAACGACAATTTCCGTAATCGCAAAAAATGTAGAACCAAGTGACCACTGTGCAGCGGTTCGCAGCCGCGCTCAGTCTATTCAATCAAAATAGCTCCGGGCGCTGCAGCGCGGAATGATTCGTATCGGTCTGTCTTGCGCGAGCAACAACGGTTGCATTTCTTACTGTTGACTCCTTTTGATCCTTTTCATGTGAACTCGAGTAGAGTTTTATTCCACCGCTGATTGCTTATCCTCCGCCGTGATCTCCCAGGATTTGGATCTGATTTATTATCTGAGTTTCCGAAGAAACTCAAATGCGGGCAGTGTCTGGTTTGAATAGCTGCGCGTAAACATTCAAACACGATTTACCAAAAATTTGCTTAGTACAACTCGAAGAACCCTCGCAACCGATATTCGGTTTTGCACTTCGGCTAAATGGATTATAATTATAGCCCTTTGGAAATAGATTATCTTTGCTCGCGTTGCAGTTTTCTTCAATTCCTACAATGCATAATTTTGATGCTATCGGATGTTGAAATTGAAGGAGTAAGAATCAAAAGATATTTGTTTCTTCTTGCAAGAGAACAGTATGGCCTCAGGCTCTCAGCGATTAGCAGATTTCATTCGAGATGCAAAGTAATCGTGTAGGAATGAATACTATTGTATATAAAATCACGCATCAGTTTCTGAAAACCTCTATACATCTTCTTCTTTTTCTTATTCTTGGCATTAACGTCCTCACTGGGACAGAGCCTGCTTCTCAGCTTAGTGTGCTTATGAGCACTTCCACAGTTATTAACTGAGAGCTTTCTTTGCCAAAGTTGCCATTTTTGCATACGTATATCGTGTGGCAGGTATGATGATACTCTATGCCCAGGGAAGTCAAGGAAATTTCCATTGCGAAAGATCCTGGACCGACCGGGAATCGAACCTAGACACCTTCAGCATCAGGGTTGTTAACGTTAATCAACGATTAACGCCGTTTCGTTATTTCGTTGACGTTAACCTGTAACGATTAACGAAGCATGCGTTGATAGCGTTGAAATACGATTCAACGATAACGTTAACGTACAGCGTTGATTTAACGTCAACGATTTCGTTATTTCTGACGTTAACGATTTGGAGATTCTAATATTAAAAAACCGATAGATTAATAAAAAAGTAAATGTAGAGCACCATATAATGATTAAGATTACATAATAATAACGAGTAAACAATTCATTACTAACATTAGTACTAGATAACTACGAATTGTGCGGGCAGTTTCAACGGTTTCAACTTAAATGCTGACACATGCCATGTTCAGAAACGATTTTTAGAAGAAAACAAATGCATGATCTCAGTTTCTTTCAGTTGGATTTGGTGGGAAAATGATGTTTACAGTTAAGGTGCACAGTCTCGGAAGTGAGAAAATCTTCTCTACTATCATTGCCATTTCTGATTGCAATGAAAACTTTCGTTAGGTTAGTATGACAACTTGTATTTTAAAATGAGAAATCGGGTCATTCTGGGGGCGGTCACTCACTTGGTTGCTGCAAGGGTAGAAAAAAGGATGCCTTGTGCTGGCTGGAGGCAAAGGAAGCCACTCTCTGGTAACGATCACAGCTAATTTTTGTGGGTTGCTGGAACGGCGAGAGGTCATACGACGGTTACAATATTGCTCTTTGTAATTTGTAATGGTTCTTCCAAGCAATCAAAACTGACGGTCAAAGAGGTTGGCTGTTGGGTACCAAATAATTGCTCTTCACTGTGAACTTGGATTTTTCTAAATCAATTTTCCATGGATACGGGGTATCAGCATAGAAACGTGTAGTTTATTGATGTTTCGAAACATTCTCGGGGAACCTGTACGAACCATAAGATCAACGCTTTGGTTAGCGGTGATCGTTGACGTTGATTAAACGCAAACGCGTTAACGTTGACGCTAACAACCATGAAAATTAATGCAACGGCGTTGACGTTGATCCAGAGCACAATCAACGTTAACGGCGTTTATCGTTGATTAACGTTAACAACCCTGTTCAGCATGGCTTTGCTTTGTAGCCGCGGACTCTAACCACTCGGCTAAGGAAGCCCCTCCTTCCCGTGACAACCATAAAGATTGCAGATGCAACATTTAATCTCAAATATAAGTATTGCTATCAAAGACCAAGTTTTCTAAGGATTTTACTGGATTTTCTTACAAATACCTGAGGCAACGGAGTCACTTGGTAGCTAATGGCTGTTGAATTCAATACGATAGCGTTGTAATATATATCTTAATGTAAAACACATTGCACTTTACTATCTTTAACGAAACTTTTTTTTTCATTTTCCTTCGCAATCTCAGTTCAATATCCTGCGCCTTAAAAGCGGTCCTTCCTACGACAATTCGCTCAGGCAATAAAACCCATCCCCAGAGCCGGGTAAAAGGCCCATAAAAATACTAAATACCATGATGAGGAAAACCTTTCTTCCTCGCACGTTCACCCGGCCACTCTTGGCTGCCAGCATGCCAGGGGAAAACCTTTCCGAACCGGATTAAGAGCGGAGATCAAAACAAACCGCCCACAGCTTGCACAAGCAGGATTTATTTATTGCTTTTCATTTGTTACATCAAAATAAATAACCGTCAACAGACGATGAGGAAAACCACCACTGCCGTCAGACAACGCCAGTCAAATGGCGAATCACTTGAGTTTGAGGTTCACTTTTACGGCAGATTCCAACAGAGGGGAAACCGAAAGCCACCCTCAACTGTTCGTTTCTGTCAGCTTTTGCCAGGAGTTTTTCCAACCAAATCCCCGTGGAGCATTTGGTTCGCTGTTTAGCAGGTACTCAAAGCAACCGCAAGTGAGCCTTGGATGAAGCTATGAGGCGAAAATCTTTCCCAGCTCGGAAAATGTGGAAGGAATTTATTTTCACTAGGGTGTCCCAGAAAGAAAATGATGTTTGCAAAATCATGAATGGAAGTTGTAATATTCCCACATAAACCAAAAGCTCTTTATTTGAAATCTACAAATAAATCCAATAAATTGATCAGATGAAGTTAAGTAACTGCGGCTCATGCTAGATAAAAAAAATAGCTTTTAAAAATCACTTTGAGGGCATTCAAGCAGATTAATTCAATTTATATGACAAAATATAATAATTTTCATCAGAAGTTATAATGATTCGTAAACTTTTTAACGAATTTCTTAGATAGTTCTTTTGTTTTACAAAAATACGACAAACAATCATATCTTTCTTTAGAGTTGAGCATTACTTTCCGAACATTGATTTTCTGGAACACCCTAGTTTCCACTGCGCAGTTCAGAGCATCGTTCATAGTAGAGTACAAATCCCCAGAACAACAACCAGAACCACACGGCAATATTGTTGCCTAAACCACTGCTAAGCTACTGTTCCCTAATCGTATATGTACGTAGACCCTGCATAATGGTGGGTGACGACGATACGCGCCAGAGGGAAAATGGCACCCCCATTTTCCGGCAGCAGGATATCTCTCGACGTAACGCACTCGACATGAACTCGAACGGCAATAAAAATAACATCATTAGCAGGAGCGGATTCTGTTTACCTCCACCCCTCATTCCTCCTGATTCGATCTTGTGATGATCATCTACCATCACCGTAGGGGGAGATGGTTCAAAATGCTGACTTAGCGCATTCGAATTTTGGAGTAATAAACATTTTCTAGAAATTTGTAACGTACCGTATTGCAGAATAGCCGAATGCTGTTTGGCCGAATAACGAAAAAAAAAAACAATTTTCTTCAACGCATATGTTGGATTCATAAGTGTGGCCCAAAAACTGATCTGCTAGTTAACTTGTGATCTTTATGATGTGGCGACACGTCATGTTTATCGCTATATAAGTGCTCTAAGAGAATAATTAAAACTACCCGTTCATTCAGGACGAAATTGTAAACTCCTGTCAAGACTCTGATCTCATGGTTGGTTCGTCTCTAGGCTACCAACGGTGTGCTAGGGTTTGAAATGTGTTTGATGATTACACAGGAAATTTTTCCTTTATTTAACCATAGGCTATTTTAAAAACTTGTACTGGTTCATTACTATTGGCATTAGTTAAGCATATATTTTTATTGGGAATTTTACCTTCTTTAAATCATCGGCAATTCTTTAAAGTTATACTGATACAACAATTATTTGTATTCTTCCTTGAATTTATATAAGCGATTTTTCCTTCTTTTCATCATAGGCTGTTCCTTCAAATTTTAGTATTTTTCATTGTTATTGGATTACGTTCATAGAGAATCCTATTAAAAGTTAAACCGAACGACTCGGTGAGTACTTAGGCAGCGTCCATTTATTACGTAACGCTTAAATTGGAAATTTTTGACCCCCTCCCCCCCCCCCTCAGTAACGCTTTTTGTATGAAAATTTTTAAATTTTTGTATGAGCCGTAACGCTTGAGCCTACTCCCCCCCTCCCCCTAGAGCGTTACGTAATTTGTGGATGCCGCCTTATGTTAAAGAAGCTCACTGTTTCTTCGTTGTGAAAAAAAGAAGCCAAACTTGTGGTTGCTAGAAATCAATTAATTTGCTAAGTACTATCTGATTGGTTGAACCAAATCGATGCTACAGAAAGACGAATATACCATTACCCGTTCTAGTACCTGCCACAAGCCGACTAGAAAAGCAATGCGAAAACCTGTGCTGGCAGCTATTACTGCTAGCAGAGAAGTAAATAATTGATACATTTAGGATGGTCTTCTTTCAGCATTGACTGTTCCTTGAACTTCCTTAAACTATTCTTTGGAATTCATTACAAATGCATGCAGACTGTACTTCACTATTGTTTTCAATTTCGGCCAAATGATCCTTTCGGTCAAATGGCGTTTGGCCAACTGAACCGGAACCGTATTATTCAATGATATATCTTACAAACACAGCTATTATATCCAATATTGCTTACGAAATCCTGAATATTGAACGCAAAATGTTTTCTCGCAAAGAATATTGCAAGCCAAACGGCTCGGTTTACATGATTTTATGCTGAAAATTCTATCATAAATTATGGTATGATCGAGCAGTAGAAACGTTAACCAAAGAACGCTAATGTCGCTACTGTTCATGTAACCAACATTTTGTTTCCCACGAGCTGACAGCGTGAGTTCCGGGGCTCAAAGTGTCAAACTAATTTTAAAAACCAAAACAAATTATTCTCTGTGATATGGCATTGACAAATCCATAATTGAAGGTAATAACAATGAAAATCAGTTTTGTGACAACAGCGCCACTAGTGTTCTAATACGAATATTTCTATTGATCGAGCCGTCGATCCATTAATGTGCATTATTTTTGACAGAATATTCAGCGCATAAACGTGTGAACCGAGCATCCTCTTTTGCAATCTCACTTTCAAGATGCAAGAAAGCATGCAATATTCGGGAATGTAGGATGCAAGATCATGAAATGTTTCAGTTTCACTCAATATTGTAAGGATTGTTGTATGCAATAAGGCAGTTTACATTACTTATCGTTTAATATACAGGTATAAAGGGTCAAACACAATGCAACGGTATTACGGAAATTATTACGACTTGAATGACATTTCAATGTTTTGATCAATGTCGACTCAATCTGTTTCAACATGGATTTAACAAGTAGAATGTAGATCAAAATGGGCTTGCCGTTTTGCCGTTGTACCGTGCTGCCGTTCACATTGTGTTTGGGGCTTAACTCATTTTACATGACAATCATAAAAGTTTACGTGCCGTGTAAATTTGCTGTTTGGTTTAAAATACCAATTGAACGAAACAGAACGCTTCAAAATTTTGGCGTAGTACGAGTCATATTATTTGAGCAAGACGCATCAAGGTATTTGGGTACACTCAGAAACACGAATAATCACAGAATTAATAAATTTTAGTGATTTATGGCTATTTTCTATATGTTTCTCTTTCAGTCTGCAGAGAACTTCCATGCTATTTTTCGATTCGTCTGAATTGCAGCATAGCTAAGCCTCAACCCAGCCAGATATAGAGTTATGGAAATGTCGACTTATGAAGAGCACGATGTATGGGAATTTGAAGGGACCGAAAAATCCATCGACTTAGAGTAAGGTGGGGCAAAAGTTCGACCTTAGTGGTATAATCAAAGTTTCTAGGAAAACAATAGCAGTTAAAACAAAACAAATACCATACAGTGAATCTTCAACATATTGGCTATAATTTTGCTGAACAAACTTGTGTCAGAATATTTACCCATTTTTAGTAATAACAGTTTCAAAATCGATTGGCTTATTCGAACTTTTGCCCCACCGGTGGGGCAAGAGTTCGAATCTAGTGTGGGGCAAAATTTCTCTGGCTAAAACACAAAATATCGATCCTTTTATGACAGGCATACTTTACACCAGCCGTAAACTTAAGTTTGACGAAAAATACACACTAAATTTTCATCAAAAAATTGCCCAAAACCGGGTTAATTGTAATATACTCAAAAATAGCAGTTTTCCTCAAAACTAAGTGGAAATATAAAATTTTGTTGACAGTCTTCAAACGATCAGATAAATTTAACTTAATTTGAAGATAATATGTGGATTTTAGGCAATTTTCAAATTTTTCCGTGATTTGATACATGGGTCGAAATTTTGCCCCGCTGATTCGAACTTTTGCCCCACTATGAGCCAAACATTATTTTCAAGCATTTATGCCAAAACTAATACACCTCAAAGCAACCTTATAATAGGTCTAGAAACGCCCTCACATAAAATATTGAAAAAGATTTTATCTTCAATTGGTTCCATGCTACGAAAATTTGACCAAAAATTACAATATTCACGTCGAAAAACAACAAATAGCCATAACTTTTCCAAATCTCAATCAATTTTTATGATATTTGGATTGAAAGTCTCTTACTTGAATAGCATTCAAACCACCATGATATTTATAAGATTTGTTTTGAATTGAGCTAGAAATCTTAAAAAGAAACTCTTACCCTACTCGAACTTTTGCCCCACTTTACTCTATAGAGTATATCAAGTTATAGAATATCTAGTTGTGGAGAGTCGACTATAGTATTAAAAATCACAGCAGAATGAAAGAGAAGCAGTTAGAAAATAGTCATTAATGCATAAATTTCAGTTATTCAGTGACTGTTTTTATTTCTGAATGTAGAATGCACTGTTAAATTGTCATCATGTTGTGGTGGTGCTCTGATATTTCACAATTTCAGATGTTTTAGTTGATGCGATAACATAATAAAACCGATGTACCAGAACATCGTTCAAAAGAGCCATTATCCCTACTGGAAAATGGTATGCACACACCTGAGAAATCCTCCAAACGGCCATGAAAACTCATTTCTGTACTACAACAAACCTCCTGGATCTCATTAGGGGCTGTCCATTAATTATGTAAGACAATTTTGGTGGCTTTTAGACCCCAACCATAGGAAGATTTCGGATCGGATCGGATGAAAACTATAAATTATTTTCAGGGCATGTAAGAAATCTGAAACACCCCTCCCCATTTAAAACCTCACGTAATCAATGGATGATCCTTAAAAAAATTGTACGAGGGGGTCATAATGGGAATGAGGGGTCATAATAAATCTATGAAGAATTAAAGGTTACATGAGTTGAAAATTGTACTAGTGTGTTATTCAAAAGTGAGCGATGTTGAGATGGTACAGATATAATCCAAACAGCTGATTTTTCACTTACACTGAATTGTTAAGCATTAATAATATTATACAAAACAAACAGCTGGTTTTTCGTTACTAGTTACTAGTATGACCTAATCTCCCCAGAGTGGGACGAATGCCCAAAATTGTGAACTTTTTTCTATAGCTTGTTAAAACGTGCTATTATCGGTATGGTGTTAACGGATGAAAATTTTCAAATAATAGGGGAAAAACACAAGAGTTCTGTGCCGATTTTCGGATTTTCCATAAAAAGTAGGCCTAAATCAAATGAATGAGTCGAAAATTGGTGCTTTTTTCCTATGGCGCATCGAGTGATCAGAACATTAAGTTCGAAATCCCGCCACACACTGCTAATTTCAATTTTTTTTACGCTTTTCAAATACAGTTATACCTCGAAGTAACGTAATTTTTTTTCCAAATGTTATTGAAAACATGATTTACTAACTACAATAAACATTCTTAAAGATTCAACGATCATCCAAAACTAAACCATCGGCAAATTTTACTTTGGGTTGAGCTGTCATTTTGTGAATTGAAATGTCATTGAGTCAAATTGAAATCTTTTAAATAATTTGTTATAAGAAAATTAAGATATTGAAGCGTTTACTATCAAAGAATACCATGACCCCACAGTTATGGATCAAATAGTGTGGAGTCCAACCTATAAAATTCAATAAAACGACATGGAAAACGTAAAATTGTAATTGAAAAGCACGAATTGAATCGTTTCAAATTGGAACTTCGATTAGTAAACTGTTTTGAGTGTAATATTTACATAGGATTACATAAAAATTAAAAATTGCATCGGTTTCTGAAAACCATATTATGGATCAATTTTCATATTATGGATCAAATTGTGACATATTACGGATCAGTGCGTAAAATCAAGAGATTTTAAACTCAATGCATCTGTATTGCATGATTAAGTGAAAGTTAACAATGTGTCACATATTACTGCAAAAAACAGCATTGTTAGAGCTGGAAACAAGGGTGAATGAAATTTACCAACCTTGATGTTTTATTAGTTTTATCCTTAGTGCTATTGTCTGAATATGTCGAATCCAATGCTTAAAATGGTAGAAATCTACATTCTTTGGTAGTGATCCATACCGTGGTAAACAATCATTTCCTGGTCCATATTATGGATCACTAGTTAGAAGTGCTAATATTCGGTATTTAAAATCAACAATCAAGAAAACTGTTTTCTAAAGATGTATTCACACCAAATCGAAGCGAACGAGCATGTTTTATGCTATAACATATGAATTTTACCACTTGTGGGAGCTTATGACAACCCTTCTTACAGAAAACGGCCATATAATGATAGCTGTGTGAAACCAACTAAACATTTGTCAAAAACACCGTTATTTAGCGGTTGAGTGTTGTGCTTAACATTACAAATGGTAGAAGACACATAGTATGATATGTGAAAAATATGTTTTATATCATCGTTTATGTTTTGAGCGAGTTATCCGATGATGAACGCCAAAGTGATCCGTTACTGTGGGTGATTCGTAACTGTGTGGGCATGGTACCAAGTGTACAAAGATACGAATATTATTAAGCGTGTGAAATACGGCAGACTTCAGTGGGCTGGTCACTTAGTGCGAATGTCGGAAGAAAGAATTGCAAAAATAATATTCAACGGGGTACCAGGTAGAGGTCGGCGGCTTCGAGGAAGACCACGAATACGCTGGCTGTACGCAGTGGAAGAGGACCTGGCGACCCTCGACGTTCGGGGCAACTGGAGAAGTATCACTTAAGACTGACGAAAATGGAACACTACAATACGCTCGGCAATGACGTGACGCTACGCTGTAGCCATCAAAATACAACGTAGGTTGGTAGTATTGTGATATTGTGGATTTCATCAAAATGTACACTGGACCATTACTTCATGGGTGCATTTTGAACCATTTCCCCGTATTAGCACAAATCAAGGGAAGGGGGATGACGACGAGATGGAATCAAGAGGGATAAATTTCAATCAGAGTGTTGATGTCGTTACAGTTAGTCGTTAGGTTGAAACGGTTGGTGGTCGAGAGAAGGAAGAGTGGGGGGCGGCAGTTCGCAACAAGCGTCCGGATAATGAAATAAAAATTTCATTCAATTTTGATTTGAAAATCTTTTCCCCGAGGGGCGAAATGGACCGGCTTTTCGGAGATTCGCTGTCGTCATTATCAAATTCATTAGTTGAGGGCGGTTTGGTTGAATTTTATTATCTGTTCGTTTGGGAGAATGACGACGTCCCTTCCCCATTCCTTTCATTGCTCGCCGTTTGGTCGTGATGCAGGAAGCTGATGAGATAACTTTTGGATCTGGTTGATGGAACATTTGCGATAAATCGATTAACGTGAAATATTGTCATTGCTCTTCTCCAGCGCTGGGTACGGAAATCAATTTCAAAATAAATAATTACCGTCTCCAGACGTAGGAAGTTGGTGATTTTAGTAAATGAGGTATCTTCCTTCAAGCGCAAGCTACCAATAAGCATGTTTGTTATTTCAAATACAGCTGTAGTACTAAACCAGGAAGGAATCTTCAGAATCATCTTCAAAATTTTATTATGAATCGTCTGGAGAGATTTCTTTCTGGTATTGCAATAGCTAGTCCATGCTGGAACAGCATACAACGCTTATGGCCTGAAAATTTGTTTGGGGATCATAAGCTGATTCGTAAGACATGGTTTTAGATTTTTTGTTCATAAATGGATACAGACATTATATATATTTGTTACATTTTTCTTGGATACCCTATATATGATTTATGAAAGTTAAATTTTTATCTAGCATGAGCCCTAGATACGTAACTTCATCTGACCAATTTAATGGAACCCCTCTCAACGTTACAATGATTTTTGGCATCCCTGAGGTAGCTCAAATAAGTTATATTGTATAATATTGGTCTCCTAAACGCTGTCTTGAGGTACACCAGCTCTTACAGGAAGTCTTTCAGATTTGGAGTTCTGATAATTAACCTGAATTTAACAATTTGACAGATAACCTTGGATAAGTCTAACAATGTATGTTGAAAAATCAAAGTTTTTTTTAAATTCTACAATCAAACTCTCATGCCAACTGTCGAATGCTTTTTTTATGTCTAGAAGAGGAAAACCAGCAGAATAGCCTTTAGATTTGTTGGAACCAATAATGAGTGGTCGAATGCAGGATTGGGAAAAATCTTGAAATTCACTCTACAGTAGCCAAGCAAAGCCAATCACAGTCATCGAAGCCAGTGAAACTCACGCCCATCGCTGCTGTAGGCGAAAAGCCTTGAAAATAGCAAAACACCCGTTGCTAAGGGCAACTCAGAATTACTGTACTGGGAGAGCCAAGTGATTTTCGCGAAAATTCAAGCCTACTACTATTACCATTCCCAGCACTGGTTGAATGTCCATGTCGAAATCCGAACTGTTCATTGGCAAAAATTGAATTTTCTTTGATGTGGATTTTCATTCTGTTTAAAATGATCTTTTCAAAAAGTTTAATTAAAATTATTGTCAAGACATATTGTTAAATGATCAGTGTTAAACCTATTGTCAACAGCAATAATACCCAATTTCCAGGGACAAAACCCCATCCGGATCCAACTTTTCACTGCCATAATGACATCCCTGCTGAAAGCGTTTAAGTTCACCACCAGCTCGTGAATAGGCAAACCAGCTAATTTACGAACAATTAACGGAACAAAACGTCGACAAACGTTCCAAAGAAGCACAGCGCGAAACAAATGCCTTCACATATTTGCAGAGTCGCCCAGAGTCAATGCTAGCGAGTCGTGAGGTTTTCGCGACAAGAGGACACCCATCTGTTCGAGAAGGCACCTATCTAGCTTCCACCATACTAGAGACGTCGTCGTTCCCGTCGATGATGATTATCTAAATGCATCACATGATTATGATATTTAGAAGGATGAGTAATTATTAATTACAAAACAAACTGCGCGCTTCGACTGCGGCAGGGTTCACAAGTACCAATCAGTGGGCTTACTGACAGGTTGAGTTATTGCGGGTTGCACATTTCATTGCGCGGGGGCCTAGCGGGGTTGATGTGCATCATATGGGACATGACTTGCAGTTATTATTCGCTGTTGGACACAGATAGCTTACGATACGGCCTTACGAGCAGCCGAGCGGCAAATGCTAGTCGCATTGGTAATTTATGGTTATGAACGATGCAAAAAAGATGCTTCTTTTGTAGGTGGAGAAAGGTGGAGGTGGATGTGGAGGAATCCTCGGAATGCTACAATTCACCGAGAGACTCGTTGATTAACTTTTTTCGGTTGAGTTACGCAATCTAAGGGTCTACTTGAGGGTTCAGTTTAGTAAAAACAAGTGTGTTAACACGTGTGGCTTATCAATATTACCGTAGGATGGAGCTCAAATGATTAGGATAATAATTATCCGTGGTTAAAAAACTGAATGCTCCATATATAACTAAGTTGAGTGTTTAGCTAGGTGTTCAGTGCAAAAAAAAATCTAATAAATCTTAAAGTCATGCATCTACAGATACTTCTAAGCATTCTATCAGCAATCCCTCCGTGAGTTTCTGCGAAAATGTTACCTCGAATTTTACCAGCTGTCTCTAACTGATTCTTCGCGCAAGTTTTTCGATGGTTTTTAATAAATTATTTCAAATATTTTACCCTGAATGTATAACATTTTGAGACTAATTATAATTAGATGCATGGTCAAAATCAGTATCATTTAACCAGCTTAGTCACCGAACCTGATTAAGGGGCGCGCTTTTGAGAGTTTAATGGTGACAAACTGTTTTCTCCAAAAGGTATAAATAGCGGTATATTTTTCCAAAGAGGCTCTATGCAAAATGGTAAAGAATGCTATTTGTATAAAAAACGACAATTTCATTATATCTCAATAGTAATGGAGTAAAACGAACAGAAACAAAAAAAAACTTCAATGAATGCCTTAAAGAAATATTGCTTAAAATAAAATCCAACGAAAATTTAAAAGAATAGCCTATTTAAGAAAGAAGGGCTAATTTCTGGTGAAATGCTTGCAGCTATGACGTGAATAATCATTGTAACAATGTGATTCTATAGCAAAATCTATAGATAAGAAAGGAAAATCTTTGTTAAAATCAAAATTGAAATATGAACGCCACCAAGAAGTTCAAATACCAGTACGTAGCTGTTCAGCAAGACCATATTGAGGGTATGGGTTTGAAACCCTCCGGTGGTGAATCTTATTGCGTTGAATATTTCCTTGACATCCCTGTTCATAAAGGTATACATATGTACAAGAATGGTAAATTGACAAGGATAGCCCTCAGTCAATAAAAGGATTGTTTTATTGAAAACCCATTCACAAACTTCATAACGCTGGAGGGGAGCAAAAATGTTGTGGGTTCTCAAAATGTAACACCTCATACAAAATTTGTAGAATTTCCATACAAAAAGTGTTACGAGGGGTTGGGTAGGTTTGGCGTTATAAATTTGTGAATGATCCCTTGAACTACAAAAGTGCCCTCTGAGCTGAGGTGTTCACGCATTTGATATTTGCATTTCATACGCACACAGCAATAAAAAGTGAGCTGTGATTATTTTATTATTCTTTCAATGGGTGAAATTTTGTTTTTGCGTTTATTTTTTATTTCGCGCAATTTACAAGATGGCCGAAAGTCGTCATATCGTGGTAGTTTTTATATGGAAAATGAAAACGAAACAGAAATTTTATCCGTTATTTAATTTATTGTAATGTTAAAACTGTTTAGAACAGTGTTTCCCTAAGTGGGCGTATTCGCCCCCCTGGGAGCGATTTTCAGGCTCAAGGGGGCGAAAATGATCAAATGTAAATTTGGGGGGCCCGATTTTAGTGCCCTGTCCCGATTTTAGTGCCAAACGCTTCAGTTTAGGCCAAAAACACATGTTTACTCAATTTTCCAATGTTTTCCGTTGGTTTAAGTCCGAAAAACATGTTTTTATGTTTTTTCAGATTTTGTCACACCCCTTGGCTTAAACTCAAATTTTGGGTGAATTTTGTTTTCCGTGTCCCTTCCGAAATGTCAGATAGGAACAACCCCAGTGTTAAAACTAAAACCCCTGTGGTGTTTTTGTCGACTAAGCGAACGTCAAACATGATCTCAAATGTCAAGGTTCATTTATGGACCCAATTTTAAAATTATTGTTTAAACATGATATAGCCGTTATTTGAGCGGGAAAAATTGCTAAAGTAGTTGAAGTAACATGCTCTTTCGTGTTGTTGAATAAAAACAAGATTTTATCAAACATTTTAGGACCCAATTCTAAATCAATACGACCAAATGTTGGTGGTTTCCCAAGGAAAGTTTGCGTTTTATGCATTTAGTTTTTATATTATTACAAAAATGATTTATTATATTTTCCAAAAGTTGTCAGATATTGTGTCCACATGATATTTTAACGTTTTCTGAGCGCATTTTCTCAAATTTTCTGCACCTCTAAATCATGCGAGAAATCAATAAAAATTACGAAAACAAATTTCACGCATTGAAAGACAGATAACAGCTCGCTTTGTATCACACATTTTCTTCTTCTTTCTGGCGTTACGTCCCCACTGGGACAGAGCCTGCTTCTCAGCTTAGTGTTCTTATGAGCACTTCCACAGTTATTAACTGAGAGCTTACTGTGCCAATGACCATTTTTGCATGCGTATATCGTGTGGCAGGTACGAAGATACTCTATGCCCTGGGAAGTCGAGAAAATTTCCAACCCGAAAAGATCCTCGACCGGTGGGATTCGAACCCACGACCCTCAGCTTGGTCTTGCTGAATAGCTGCGCGTTTACCGCTGCGGCTATCTGGGCCCCTACATTTTAGTATTTTTGATTTATCGTGCAAACCTTGTTTACAAATTGCAAAGGAGGCCATGGTGCGAAGAACATTGAGTTGTCTGAACGAACATGGATGATTTTTTAAGTCTGATTTAAAGTTCATCAATGCTATGTCGAATGAATTCCATTTTTTCCGGTGCAAAAAACTTATTGAAAATTTGTTAATTGAATCTCAACACTTCTCGAAAAAAAAAATTGAAACCCTGACCGGTGTCCAAAACTTATTAAAAGTTTACGTGGATCTGAACTGCCGTTATACGCATAATTGTCCCATGTTACTTTTTGTGCATTTTGACTTTTTGTCATCAAACAGTTTATTTTTACGTATAGTTTGAGAAATCACACACCGAAAATTAACTTTGTTCGGAAACTCAATGAAAAGCAAGCCAAGTCAATTTGTCCCATTGTTGAATTTCCACGCATAACTGTCCCACTACTGTATTTCTACGCATAACTGTGGGCTTCGTGGCCGTGCGGTTAGTGTTACCAAGCATTTAGCCGCATCGAGTCAAGGAGTGTGGGTTCGATTCCCGCTTCAGTCCGTAAAACTTTTCGTCAGGAATGTATTTCGACTGTGCCACTGGGCGTTGCATGCTAGTCCGTTGTCTAGTGTGGTGCTTCCTTCAAAGGGCAAATCGTCCACTGGAAGCATTAACGTGTAGGTGTCTTTAAAAAAAAAAAAAACGTCACACTATACAATTCGCTGCGCTGATCTAGAACAAAATAGTCAGTAGGCAGTTTTAAATTAGCTGGTGTTACGGAAAATCGTTTTGAACACCTTCTTACGTTGGCTTTACATTCCATGTGGAACACAACCTGTTTGCTGTGTATTATCGGGATGCATTCATCATTCATGCGAGCCTGACGTCAGATTTGATTGAAATTTTCAATATCAAAATTTTATTTCTCATCCGTTTTTCAAAGAATTTCAGTTGAATTTTCAGGGTCGATCACAAAATTCTGTTTTGGAACCGCGGTCATCGATTAAAAATTTACCGTAATTTTGGATTTATCACGGGGAGTAGTGAAATAATTCCACTTGAAGCAAATGTAACCACTTTAATTTCGAGTCCATGGCTTGCGTCTAATTAACTTCATGATTTAGCAAACCAAATCTAAATAAAAATAGTTCGACCGTTTTTGGATGACTTGGCCACATGCTGGGTTGTTCCGAATACCGATTCCCTGGGGGAAATGGCTTCTAAACCGTCGGTTCTGAAACATAGCTGGCAACATCCAACTACATAAATTCCAAAATCCAGGCTAAAGAAGGTAATTCAAAGGTTCTTGGATAGCAGGTTGTTTTGGATACCCTGTTCTCCAGAGGAGGTGACCATTATATTGGCGGTTCTGAGACCTATCTTGCGACTTATCAAACTTGATAAAGTCAAGAAGAAGTCAAAAGAAGAATAGTTTAAAAGGTTTTGGATGACCTGGCCACGTACTGGGTTATTCCGGATTATTGGTTCTTCGGTGCAAGTGGCAAATATGTTGGTGGTTCTGAAGCTTAATTTGCGATGTATCAAATATCAAGATTTTGCCAAACCAGTCCAAAGAAATGTCAAATCGTGTGAAGATTTGTGTCGTGAATTTTGAGTTAAATATTTACTCCGCAGAATAATCTTGACTTCGCAGATGAGTTTCTGTCTAGCCTGCACCTGGAAGAGTCGATATATGAATTTATAACATCTTATAAACTCTCTAAATAACTCATCCACTCTTTTTTCACTAACTTATTAACTGTCTCATTATCACACATACAGAAAACTTAGCTTTCCATCCTAAACTATAAAATCGTATTTCTTCACTTCCCCACACGTGGCTCCGTTTGGCACATGTCACTTGAGCCGTCACTAGGTGCCTTAACATTGTCTTGAGGATATACAGCCTCTGTATTCGATTCAATCTATACGTAAGAACGGTCATCTACAGCAGTATGCTTAGCACATCATTGGTCACTACTATCAGTGGGACTGTCACCAAAAATCCTGCATTTCTAGGCATAACAGTCCCACTTTGAATTTTGTAGCTTTATTTCCATAATACAAACTCTTGACTCTAATGAAGACGCTATTATTTATACTATTGTAAAGATTTTAATTTAATTTACCTGGTCAATACGAGGCCTAAATGTGTTAAAATCTTTAAACACGTTTTTCTCGATTGCATATTTTGGAACATGGGACAATTATGCGTATAACGGCAGTGAATTATTTGTAAATTCTAATAATATCTTAAGTATTTTCAAATAAGAGCACATGTTTTAATTGCAACTTTTAATCTCTTCGAATTACCATATTTTTCCCTCTTTAATAACTAGAGTTCAAGAAATAGCTGATTGTCGTTTAAAAATTTCAAGACTTTAATCTCTAATTTGAAAAAAGTATCATGCTTCATTGTTGAAATTAATTTTGATATATTAATTTACAAACTTGAAAATGAAAACTTTTATAACGTCTACTATGGATATATTGCCACAGTGCTAATGGTTCACCAGTTGGCTCGGTAGCTTAGTTGGTAACGCGCTCGTCTAGCATACAAGAGTCTTGGGTTAAAATCCCAGCTGAGTACGTGTTTTTTTTTTCATGATTTCACCAATAATTTATCCAGTTTTACCACGCAATATCAGTTAATTAATTTATAGGAGCGTTTAAACCTTAGACACTAGTAACTGAAACATATTTTAGAATGAACGGCTAATTCTGGAGTACCACGAATAAACCTTTATATTTGTGTGATACGTGGTTCTGCAAACATATATGAGCTTGCATTAACCCAAGTTGTCTCTTACCAAATGAATAAGCTTCTTGCTCATAAAACGCATTCAGACCAGTATATATATTTAATTTAACAAAAAATAAAGACACATCACACTCATTAGACTCAAATGCTCCTTAAACCATGATACTCTAAGCTCTCTTCCATTCTCGATACCAAACAAACTAATATGTTCAACAATTAAGTGTGATTTTCGAACATTTTTATTTAAGTACATTATTCAGCTTGGTAAAAATATATGAGACGAATTCCATGTCAAATCGGTCAGTCGCAGAACTCAGCCATCTTCGATTTGCAGTAAATTCGATTCGAAAAATCGATCATTTTGACGCGAGAATAACTTATGAAAATGGCCTATACATTTTTGCATGCAACTTATTTGAAAAACTCTAAGATTAGTTAAAAGTGAAAAAGGGCGCGGTCTGTTTGATCTTCGACCTTGACGCTTGCTCCAGCGGGGGCGGGCGATAAGGGCAGGATCAAACTTGTCGCGCGTCGGACGAGTAAAGTGAATAAGTACCGCGACCGATTAGTTTTTTTTTATCCTTCGACCTTGACGCTTGCTCCTGGGCAGTGCGTCAAGAAAGCCCGAGCAGTCGTCAGTTTTTTTTCCCTCTCGGGATGCGCCTATTTTTTGAATGCTTTCATATAGCCGAGCAAACGAGTGAAGCTGAAAGTGGATTGTGGCTGCTAAGTCAAGGATGACGGATCAATTCGTGAGCTCGTTTCATGCTGCTATTTCTAATCTATAAAATATGTATGACTGCACATTTAATCGTTAAACGGTGGGAGGTAAATTCAATTTTTCAACAAACTAAGAATAGTTCGTCACTGTGAGTGTCGACATAAACTATGATTCATGAATAATTTATATTTATCATGTTTTTTTCAAAACACTCTTCCTTTTTACCTTTATTTTTGTAATAAAAAAAACCTGCGAAAGGTTCACTTTATTCGACAAACTTTGGATGGTTCGCCACCGTAAGTGTCGGCATAAGAATAAGAGTGTTCTATGATGTTCCAGCCAATCGAGTTTTTTGTTTCTTTTCAAATAAGTAAAATATATTAACACATGCTTTCGTCCTGACAGCTGTAGGAATGTTAGATTTAGGTATTTGTTCAACAAACTTTGAATGGTTCGTCACCTCAAGTGTCGGCATAATATTTTTACTTCTGACTTAACTGAGTTACCTCAGGGATGTCAAAAATCTTTGTTTGCGGATGACACAGGCCTCTCCGCCAAAGGATGAAGCCTGCGTGTCATCTGTAGTCGATTGCAAAAAAGTTTGGATATTTTTCCTTCATTCTTGCATACATGGAATATACATGGATTTATCCAAATGCTTCCAAAACTCAACTAATAATATCCCCACAGAAACCAAAAGCTCTTCATTTGAAACCACAGACATGCTGTCACGATGAGAGGGGTTCCAATAAGTTGGACAGATGAAGTTAAGTTTCTAGGGCTCATACATAGATACAAATTTAACTTTCAAAAATCACATTGAGGGCATTTAAGTCAAATTTAACAAATATATAAAATGGCTGTATCCACTAATAAACAGAAAATCGAAACATTGTATTAATAACAAGCCTTTTACCTTCCCTGGGCAAAGGCACAACCTTGTGATCAGCTTGATTGCTGTCAGGTCTCGGGGCTTAAATGTATCTTTACTCTGAAGAGAAAGATACACACTAGTGGTGCCAATGGTGATAATCATCAAAAGTGTTTTCTAATGAACACTATTGATTACCATCGCCGTGAACTGATACTTTACGTGGTCTATGATGAAGCGGCCCTTGTTTGTTTTTTCTATACGCATTTTATTTATACTTCCAGACACTCATCCGGATCATTAATCATCAATATTAACCTCCGTTTCCCGAGCAGCCTAGATAGCCGCGTAGTGTCGGTAGCGGTTGTTTCAACTGGCTAAGAATTAACACTACGGACTGCCTGTTCCGGTGGTAAAAGTCCACCTCACAGGTGACCCCTAATTTATGGTGTGATGCGTACCGTGCCTAAGAATGAATGGTTAGGGGGGTCTAAATAAAACCTAACCGCAAACGGAGCCTGTGGGGTACCAGGGCGCCCTCCACAGTATTGAGTCCTTCCTGTGCTACCCGGAGCAATGGTGCAGGTGACCTTGTGTTTCTCCGAGATAATCGGCTGCCCTTCTTCAGTCTCTATCTTGAGGCTTAATAAGGGTGGGATTATGAATATGTTGACATTTAATTTAAATTATCACCTATATGGATTCGCATTATGCGTTTTACACAGTGTATTCTGTGCTCTTTCGCCTTTGGCGACTTTAAATAGATACCGATCTGGTTTTTTCGTTGCTGGTCTTTTTCGTGCTGAGATTGCAAAAAGCTTAATCCTGCCTAGTTTGGGTAGTGGCTACGGTTAGGTTAGCTCAGATCAATCTTCAGCATAAAAGAACAGCAACGATCAATCTTTGCAGACTCATGCAAAATGGTGCAGCCCAAGTGGCGCTAGTTCAAGAACCCTACTTTCGTAGAGGGAACTTCTATCTAGGTAACCTTGTGGACCCAGTTTTTGCTACTTTTAGCAAGCTTGAAATGGCAAACTCGCGCTCCATGCCCCGCGCATGCGTGCTCGTTAATAAAGCAATCGTTGCTACACTCATTTCTGAGTTAACTACCAGAGATGTATGTGCTGTCACAATCGATGTTTCTGTTGGTGACCTCAACAGGAAATACGTCTATTGTTCGGTATATTTACCACATGATGAACCATCCCCAACGGATGACTTCAAACGAGTTGTCGTACACTGCGTAACAAAAGGCCTTCCGCTGATTGTGGGCAGTGATGCCAATGCTCATCACATCATCTGGGGCAGCTCGGATATCAATTTGAGAGGCTCCAGTCTGATGGAATACTTAAGTAGTACAGACCTTGGATTACTTAACATAGGCAATCGCCCAACCTTCATGGTTTCTAATAGAGAAGAAGTGTTAGACATAACGCTCTGCTCGAATAGAATCAGTCACGAGTTGACGAATTGGCATGTATCAGATGAGGAATCATTATCTGATCATCGCTACATCTTCTTTGAACATTCAAATGTAACTGCGCAGACTTTGCGTTTTAGGAATCCCCGGTCAACAAACTGGGAACTCTACATTGAATTGGTTGCGACCAAATTTCATGGATATTCTCCGTCCATTGAAAATCCAAGTGATCTGGATGATGCCGTTGATAATACAACATCCTACATTATGGAAGCTTTTGAAGAAGCATGTCCTCTGCGGTCTGTAAAGACTACAAGAGGGACCCCATGGTGGAATTCCGATCTGACTAGACTCAGGAAACAATGTAGAAGGAGTTGGAACAGACGCCGTTCAGCTGGATCAGAGTCGTTCAAGTCGGCTCGCAAGGCTTACAAGAAGGCTCTTCGTTCTGCTGAACGATCCGGCTGGAAAAACCTTTGTACAAATGTTTCCAGTTTGAGTGAAGTCAGTCGGTTGAACAAAATTCTTGCAAAATCTAAGGATTTCCAAGTGAACGAAATTCGCTTACCTAATGGTGACTTTACTTCTTCCGATGAAGAAGTTTTAGAATGTTTATTCAATACACACTTCCCCGGATGTGTGGACATAGCATCTACGGATGAACCAAATGTCTTTTCATGTAGTTACGAGTCTCTGGCCTCGGCTCGCAGTATCGTAACTACTGAATCGATTCAATGGGCACTTAATAGTTTTGCTCCTTTCAAATCTCCAGGAGCGGATGGGATTTATCCTGTTCTGCTCCAAAAGGGATTTGAGTCTATCAAACATGTTTTGAAAAAGCTACTTGTAAGCAGTTTTGCTACCGGGTACATTCCCAAATCCTGGCGTGATATTACTGTAAAGTTTATCCCAAAAGGAGGACGTGCGTCGTATGAGGAAGCGAAGAGTTTTAGACCAATCAGTCTGACCTCTTTTCTTCTGAAATGTCTGGAACGCATTATCGATCATCACATCCGTGATGTTTATTTGGCAAACATGCCTCTTCATGTGAATCAACATGCTTACCAATCTGGAAAGTCCACTGTGACTCTTTTACACAAAGTTGTATATGATATCGAGAAAGCATTCGCTCAGAAGCAATCGTGCTTGGGTGTTTTCTTGGATATTGAGGGTGCCTTTGATAACGTGTCTTTCGATGCCATATTGGAAGCCGCACGAAACCATGGGCTACCTACAATGATTACCAATTGGATTCATCAAATGCTCAAAAACCGACATCTCTTCTCGACATTGCGTCAAGCAGCGATTCGAAAATTGAGTATTTGCGGATGCCCCCACCACCACTTTTGTGGAATCTCGTAGCAGATACGCTATTGAGGCAACTCAATAATAGCGGTTTTCCAACATATGGATTTGCCGACGACTATCTAGCTCTGATAGTTGGTATGTGCATAAGCACCCTATTCGACCTGATGCAAAGTGCTCTTCAGGTAGTCGAGAGTTGGTGTCGCCAATATGGCCTTTCGGTTAACCCGAATAAAACATCTATTGTTCTTTTTACGGAAAGACGAAACCGCGATGGAATTCGACCTTTACGTCTTTTTGGCACTGAGATTAATGTGACTGATCAAGTAAAGTATGTCGGAGTCATTCTAGATTCCAAACTTTTATGGACAGCTCACATTGATTTCAGAGTCAAAAAAGCTTGTATGGCCTTCGGTCAATGCCGGCGAACCTTTGGTAAAACTTGGGGCCTCAAACCCAAATATATCAAATGGATTTACACAACAGTTGTTCGACCAATATTGGCATATGGATGTCTTGTGTGGTGGCAAAAGGGCGAAGTGAGAACAATCCAATCAAAATTGGGCCATCTCCAAAGGATGTGCTTGATGGCGATGTCTGGTGCGTTCTCTACAACTCCCACAGCAGCGCTCGAGGCCCTTTTCGACGTTGCGCCACTACACATACATCTTAAACAAGAAGCACTTTCTTGCTCTTACCGTTTATGGGTACTGGATCTACTGGAGAAAAATCCAGTGAATCGTAGATCTACACACACTTCGTTGTTTCCACTTTTGGTGAATTGGGACAAAATTGTCCTTGCTCCTAGTGATCTCACAATTGCTTGTAACTTTCCTTACAGGACATTTACCACACAATTCCCTTCACGGGAAGAGTGGACATCTGGCTATTTGGAAAGAAGTATATCAAACAATATAGTATGTTACACTGATGGCTCCCTTCTTGAAGGTAGAGCTGGTGCAGGAGTATATTCTCGTGAGCTAAGGCTGAATCAGTTTTACTCACTTGGTAGAAACTGCACCGTTTTTCAGGCGGAAATATTTGCTCTTATGTGTGGAGTGCAATCAGCACTTCAACAGCGCGTAATGGGTAAAGTCATATACTTCTGTTCAGATAGTCAGGCTGCTATAAAAGCTCTCGCTTCGGCCAACTCAAGGTCGAAGCTTGTTATCGCATGTCGAACTCAAATTGAGGAACTGAATTCAGTCAACTCTGTAAACCTTGTATGGGTACCTGGCCATTCTTCCATCGCTGGAAATGAATTGGCTGATGAGCTAGCTCGCGATGGAGCATCGCATGACTTCATTGGCCCTGAGCCGGCTATTCCAATTTCGAAGTGCTGGGTGAAGCTTCAAATAAACTCTTGGGCGGCAACTCAGCACAAGCAATATTGGAATAGTTTGGAGTCATGTCGTCAAACAAAATTGTACATTACTGAGCCATCTACAAGGGTGGCGAAGTATTTAACAAATCTGTCAAAGCAGAATTGCAGTCTCTTGGTCAGAGCGTTGACAGGCCACTGCCGACTCAACTATCACATGGCAAATATTCAGCGTGCTGACTCATTTGTGTGTGATAGTTGTGACTCCGATTATGGAACTTCGTATCACCTGATATGTAACTGTCCAGTTTTTGCGCAAATGCGATTCCAATTACTTGGTAAACACTTATTAAGTGAAACTGAATACAGAAGCCTGAATCTTCAGGACATCCTGTTATTCTTAACCCGCTGTGGTAATGAGCTATAGGCTCTCTTTACGCTCATGCGTTTTGCAGTGCCCTTTTTAGGGCGCTGTTCGAACCCATTGTGGTATGGAGCTACATGCTCTCATTTCGCTTATGCGATCTTCCCTCTTCAAGGGACCCTACTCCTATTTCCTCCCATCTTTCCCTTCCCTTTCCTCTCCCATCGGGTAGATGATGAAATAGGCTCAAATATGGCGATGGCACAAATCTCCCAACTGGTGGGGAACGTGCCTTTGGAGCCGGCCTTCTGATACCACAGAAACCAAAAGCTCTTCATTTGAAACCACAGACATGCTGTCACGATGAGAGGGGTTCCAATAAGTTGGACAGATGAAGTTAAGTTTCTAGGGCTCATACATAGATACAAATTTAACTTTCAAAAATCACATTGAGGGCATTTAAGTCAAATTTAACAAATATATAAAATGTCTGTATCCACTAATAAACAGAAAATCGAAACATTGTATTAATAACAAGCCTTTTACCTTCCCTGGGCAAAGGCACAACCTTGTGATCAGCTTGATTGCTGTCAGGTCTCGGGGCTTAAATGTATCTTTACACTGAAGAGAAAGATACACACTAGTGGTGCCAATGGTGATAATCATCAAAAGTGTTTTCTAATGAACACTATTGATTACCATCGCCGTGAACTGATACTTTACGTGGTCTATGATGAAGCGGCCCTTGTTTGTTTTTTCTATACGCATTTTATTTATACTTCCAGACACTCATCCGGAGCATTATTTTATTTGTTTTAATGTGCATCAAAACCTCCTAACATTGATGAAATTGCGCTGAACAGGAACACGCATGGTCGTACAAGGATACAGCAGAATCTTATTAAATCCGTTTCTTATACCAATAATATCACTATTTACAAATTTACTAATTATAACACTCTCTTCTCGGCACAAATTGAAGCATGGAACATATGCGTTATGAAAGAAGTTTTGTGCTGGTCAAACGAATGCCGTCAGACTAAAAAACTTGTGACTAATCGCTATCTCTATTTATAGGTACCCGTAACCGCAAATAGGAATAGTAACTCATGAGAAAAAAAAAACTAGGATATAAGTGAGTAGGAAATAATCACTAACACCCCCAACACTGAAAAGGTAAGCACATATACTATTCCATTCTAAAATAAATCTGATTAAGGAGTGTTATCTTAGACGCGTACTCGGAGGTAGTTTTAGTGAAAACAGGTAGCCCAGTGTAAGTGATTAGTATAATCTGCGCTTGTGATTGCTGTGCGATGCGCTTCATTGTTGCAGGACATTGTTCTCATTATTATTGCGGCCTTCAGCCCCTCGACGAGATCACCTTAAGAAGATGTATGAATAATCTCGTTGCTTGTTTTGAAAATAGTGATAATGTAATAATATAGTGAAATGACGTTATTGTGTCGAATAAGTTTGTGTGGTTAATAGTAGTAAGCTACAAAGATGGTGATTATTCGAGTGATGATAGTTGGTGATATTATGAATATTAGTGATATAAGCAACAAGAACTTTACTTTTATTTTAATGAAGATATTGATATTGAGTGTTGATATGATTTATTTATTACAGTGATTATTTTTTAATGAGAAGTTTACTTGATAGAGCAGTAGTGTTGTGTTGTGGCTGGGTTATAGATGTGATGTTAATAACAAAATTGGTACAGATAATGGTGACGCTGTTAGTAGAAATTCAGTTAATAATAAAGATAGTGATATCAATACCAGTGAATAGTGCTATGAAGTAATCTAATAGTTATCAAGTGAAGTGATAGTGTGAAAAGAACGTTTCCCACCTTCTACCGTAACCTTCTGAGACAGATAGCAACAGTGTCTTCTTAGAAGCCATCTTTCCGTGCACGTCTGGTGAACTGCTTCAGAAGGATTACGTCCTCTTTTCTATCTAAAGTCTAGTTTAGAGCTTTGGACAGTATTTACTGTACGGCTAGCAACATACAAAAAAAAAAGGACAAGCTGAAGATAAAATCAAACAATTTTTCAGGCCAGTCATATGCTGTACCAATATGGACTAGCTGTTGTAATACCAGGAAGAAATCTTTGCAGAGGATTCAATATAAAATTTTGAAAATGATTTTGAAGCTCCCCCCTATTATAGTACTAATAAGTTACATAGAATATCCGATTTTGAAGCAAATGTCAAACAAAATAGTTAATAATTTTAGACAAAAATCGTTGCAATCTTTCTTGTCACGATTCATGTGTTATCTTCTGCTTCCTAGCATCACATCCTCTCTGGGATAAAGCCTGCTTATCAGCTCAGTGGTCAATGAGCACTTCCACAGTTATTAGTTGAGAGCTTCCTATGCCAAAGTTTCGATTTTCGCATTTGTATGTCGTATGGTAGGTGCGATGATACTCTATGCCAAGGGAAGTCCAGGAAATTTCCAAAATAAACTCAACTGGTGCTTTGGCAAATGAAATTGTAATATGTTGTTAAAAAAATGTTAATAAATGCTTAATTGCGTTTTACCAAATTAGGATGATAGTTCTGCCTAACACAGAATATGTGCTAAAACTTTCTAAAATTGCTTCAATTTGGAAAATAAAGTAATAGTCGATTGATGTTTCTCAAACAAATGGTTCGATTATCTGTGCTATATCTGTACGTTCTGGATTAAAAATTGATTCGTTAAATATTTACAAACAATTCCTTCCAGATAATCAATATCGTTCAAATTGCTTAGCAAGAGCACATATGATTATCACATTTGTTTGATTTCTGCAGAGAATGTGAGCTATGCATATCGACATGAATTATGGGCAATAATTGCGCCCAAGAAAAAAACGCAAACCACTAGTTACATTCAAGTGTGCAAACATTTTTTATACGATTGAATTTTTTATTCTTGGGAAAGTAAGCCAACTGCACCCCCAAGAGGGTGAATTCAGCTCCAGTGCAATTTGCGCTGCGAAAGGGAACCGTATTATCACCCAATGACGCAGATTGGCCCGACTGATATCAAGCGGCTCTCCGCTAATAGAGGCCAATTTCAACCAGGTCAAAATGTTCACACGGTTCGCGGAACAGCAAGCGGCCTCTGCTTGGCTTCGGGTCTAATGAGGGCGCTAAGCAAGTGGCAAATTGATTTCCAATCTCATTTCATCACTCTATAATCAGCTTCGCTTCTTTTGTGGCCCAGCGTAAAATCCGGACTGCCGACAGCTTTCAAAGAAATCAATAAACTAATAATAAACCTTGAACAAACTCTCTTCTATGAGAATCCTTCAATCATTGTTAGATTGGAAATGAACCATGTCCAATGGGGGTGATCTATTTTGGTACCGTAACAATTGAAAACGGCGCACGGAGCTCAATTGACGACGCTGACTAGATGACTAGGCTGGCGTCGCGTTCGGATTAATCGCGGTTCGACCATCTCTCCTCAAGCAGCCAGAACTAATGGCAGGCTGTCGATCCCGGAGCAGAAAAGGCAGAGTACGGAGAGATCAAGCCCATTAAGGGTGCTGACTGGCTTCGATTGCCGCCCGGCTGCCACCATCCGACCGACCTGCCATCCAAGTAGAAGTGTATTTAAAAGCGTGATAATGACTTTTCGATATACTGTTTGTTGATCCAATAATTTCTCGGCCCGGGAGTCATGTGCCCGGAATATTTGGGATTGGTGAAACTCGGGAGAAAACGAGGATGAGTCGGGGCAAAAAACAAGTGGCGCCAACTGGATTCCCTATTCATTCGGCCACATTAAACGGACATTAGTGACGGGTGGTGGTGATGACGGTGTGGGAAAATGACGAGGATCAATTGTGGGACTCAACAATTTGATACTTTTCTTGTCACAGGCAAATGGTGTGGTAGTTCCTATTAAGATTTCTTCAAGAATAAAAGTAAGGATTTCTGTAAGAATATCTTTTGGACATAGATACTAGAGCGTAACCAGAATTTCTTCATGAGATTTTTCAAAGAATAACTCCTGCAAATAAATTGTCATGAATCTGCAAATTCCTGCATGAATTTCCTATACAATATTTTCTCAGGATATTATAGTGATATTGCGAAGGAGTTCTTTCGGAAAGTTTTTCCCAAGAGTCTGACTGTATTTCCTTATTTTTAGAAATCTTTCAAGAATTTTTCCACATCTTCAAAAATTTCTTTGCAAATTCATCACAAAAAAAATGCTTTCTGGGGATCTCTAGAAACTACTTCAAGAACTCACTCACTAATGCCTCTACAATTTTCTAATTCAATTCTTTCATGAAATTTCCCAGAAATTGATCCGGAGATATCTGCTTTTAATGTTACTTTTGGTTTGTAATAAATTATCTTCGGACTTCTACATGTAAATCCAAAATAATTTTTATCGGTTCTACCAGCTATTTTTCTCAGTATTTCCCTAAGAATGTTCCCAGGTGTACTTCTAAGAACTCATCTGTAGCCTTTTCTACAATCACTTGGTGTTCTTGTACAATTTTCTTCAGGAGTAAACCTCCAAGAAATCACTAATGGATTTCTCTAAGAGTCTCACTCAAATTCTTAAAGGAATAATTGACGAGATCCTTTCAGATGACAACTAACTGATTTGACGCTCAAGTTGGTAAAAGACCAGACCGACTATTGGAAAGTTCGCCGCCCACCGGCTAACGAACGAAAACGGCTTACGACTTATTGATTTCGCCGCCTCCAAGTATATGGCCATTCGTAGCATCTATTTCCAGCACAGCCTTCCATACCGAGCACCTGGAGATCACCACAGCAGACAGAATCACAAATCAACCACGTTCTGATTGATGGACGGTACTTCTCCGACATTATCGATGCCAGGACCTATCGTGGCGCTAACATTGACTCTGGTATCGACGGCCGCCCCGGTATGACCTAGAGCGGCTCAATCAACCGGATGTCTCAACTGCGTACGCGCAACACCTCGAGGCTGCATTATCGGAAGAGGGTAAGCTGTATGATGCCCCTCTTGAGGACCGCTGGAGAACAGTGAAAGCAGTCATCAACAATGCAGCTGAGAGCAACGTTGGGTACGTAGGACGGAATCAACGGAAAGATTGATTCGACGAAGAATGTAGGCAAATCGTGGAGGAGAAGAATACAGCGCGGTAGCAATAAGGGACCCGACGAAACGTGGAACGTTATGGACGGAAACGGCAACATCAAATCCGCCCCTTTCAGAAGAAAGGAGATGGAACAGCTGTGCCGGTCTCAAGAAACACGTAAATTCTATCAGAAGGTCAACGCATCCAGCAACGGCTTCGTGCCGCGAACCGAGATGTGCAGGAATAAAGATGGGAGCATTTTGACGGACGAGCGTGAGGTGATCGAAAGGTGGAAGCAGCACTTCGACGAACAACTGAATGGCGCTGAAAGCGCAGGTAATGAAGGTCGGGGCAACGGAGGAAATGCCTTCGTCAATACTGCGGGCGATGGAAACCAACCAGCCCCCACTTTGAGAGAGGTTAAGGATGCCACTCACCAGCTCAAGAACATTAAAGCTGCTGGTAAGGATGGTATCGGAGCTGGACTCATAAAGATGGGTCCGGAAAGGCTGGCCATTTGTCTGCACCGGCTGATAGGCACAATCTGGGAAACAGAACAGCTACCGGAGGAGTGGAAGGAAGGGGTAATCTGCCCCATCTACAAGAAAGGCGACAAGTTAGATTGTGGGAACTTTTGAGCGATCACCATTCTAAATGAGGCCTACAAAATATTATCCCAGATCATCTTCCGTCGTATGCCACCTGTGGTAAACGAGTTTGTGGGAAGTTTTCAAGCCGGCTTCGTTGACGGCCGATCGACAACGGATCAGATCTTCATTGTACGGCAAATCCTCAAAAAATACCGTGAATACCAGGTCCCAACGCATCACTTTTTCATCGATTTCAAGGCGGCATACGATAACGCCGTAACAACAGGATCGTAGCTGCCCGGCAATATCAAGAACAGCTGCGATACTAAATCGTTCTCTTCTAGCTTAGCACCTGCTGTCTTGAGCTGCCGTACAAGGTCATCGAATGCTTGAAAATGATTGCGCATTGACGATCCTGCCTCATCCGGAGTCTTGCCAGTTGCTTCCGTAGTACCGTTTGGTTTACCACCGACTTCTTGGCAAAAGTATCATCAAGCGCCTTTCACATGGCCTTGGCCGTTTGCTTTTCCCAAACTAACTCGAGACACTCATCCGAGATGAAGCTGACCAGTAAGGATTTGGACTTCCGGTCCATTTGTCCTCTTCCGTTCGGGATGTGCACCTGGAACATCTTCTTCTAGCGCTTCTGAAACTGATCTCAGGACTGCTACCTTCCACTTCAGCTTACACAGAAGCCAATGTATTACCTTTCCGGTATAAAGCCGCTCTGACCCTCGGAAACCGCACCGTCAGCTATTTTGAAGGGATCAAGATAGGCAGACTAGCATCCTCGAAGAGAATGTGAGCTCAGCCCTTACCACTGTGGCCAACAACAGGCTTTCTACGATGGCCGGGCTCCACCGAATCGGACCCAGTAAGGGTGCTGACTGGCTTCGATTGCCGCCCGGCTGCCACCATCCGACCGACCTGCCATCCAAGTAGAAGTGTATTTAAAAGCGTGATAATGACTTTTCGATATACTGTTTGTTGATCCAATAATTTCTCGGCCCGGGAGTCATGTGCCCGGAATATTTGGGATTGGTGAAACTCGGGAGAAAACGAGGATGAGTCGGGGCAAAAAACAAGTGGCGCCAACTGGATTCCCTATTCATTCGGCCACATTAAACGGACATTAGTGACGGGTGGTGGTGATGACGGTGTGGGAAAATGACGAGGATCAATTGTGGGACTCAACAATTTGATACTTTTCTTGTCACAGGCAAATGGTGTGGTAGTTCCTATTAAGATTTCTTCAAGAATAAAAGTAAGGATTTCTGTAAGAATATCTTTTGGACATAGATACTAGAGCGTAACCAGAATTTCTTCATGAGATTTTTCAAAGAATAACTCCTGCAAATAAATTGTCATGAATCTGCAAATTCCTGCATGAATTTCCTATACAATATTTTCTCAGGATATTATAGTGATATTGCGAAGGAGTTCTTTCGGAAAGTTTTTCCCAAGAGTCTGACTGTATTTCCTTATTTTTAGAAATCTTTCAAGAATTTTTCCACATCTTCAAAAATTTCTTTGCAAATTCATCACAAAAAAAATGCTTTCTGGGGATCTCTAGAAACTACTTCAAGAACTCACTCACTAATGCCTCTACAATTTTCTAATTCAATTCTTTCATGAAATTTCCCAGAAATTGATCCGGAGATATCTGCTTTTAATGTTACTTTTGGTTTGTAATAAATTATCTTCGGACTTCTACATGTAAATCCAAAATAATTTTTATCGGTTCTACCAGCTATTTTTCTCAGTATTTCCCTAAGAATGTTCCCAGGTGTACTTCTAAGAACTCATCTGTAGCCTTTTCTACAATCACTTGGTGTTCTTGTACAATTTTCTTCAGGAGTAAACCTCCAAGAAATCACTAATGGATTTCTCTAAGAGTCTCACTCAAATTCTTAAAGGAATAATTGACGAGATCCTTTCAGATGACAACTAACTGATTTGACGCTCAAGTTGGTAAAAGACCAGACCGACTATTGGAAAGTTCGCCGCCCACCGGCTAACGAACGAAAACGGCTTACGACTTATTGATTTCGCCGCCTCCAAGTATATGGCCATTCGTAGCATCTATTTCCAGCACAGCCTTCCATACCGAGCACCTGGAGATCACCACAGCAGACAGAATCACAAATCAACCACGTTCTGATTGATGGACGGTACTTCTCCGACATTATCGATGCCAGGACCTATCGTGGCGCTAACATTGACTCTGGTATCGACGGCCGCCCCGGTATGACCTAGAGCGGCTCAATCAACCGGATGTCTCAACTGCGTACGCGCAACACCTCGAGGCTGCATTATCGGAAGAGGGTAAGCTGTATGATGCCCCTCTTGAGGACCGCTGGAGAACAGTGAAAGCAGTCATCAACAATGCAGCTGAGAGCAACGTTGGGTACGTAGGACGGAATCAACGGAAAGATTGATTCGACGAAGAATGTAGGCAAATCGTGGAGGAGAAGAATACAGCGCGGTAGCAATAAGGGACCCGACGAAACGTGGAACGTTATGGACGGAAACGGCAACATCAAATCCGCCCCTTTCAGAAGAAAGGAGATGGAACAGCTGTGCCGGTCTCAAGAAACACGTAAATTCTATCAGAAGGTCAACGCATCCAGCAACGGCTTCGTGCCGCGAACCGAGATGTGCAGGAATAAAGATGGGAGCATTTTGACGGACGAGCGTGAGGTGATCGAAAGGTGGAAGCAGCACTTCGACGAACAACTGAATGGCGCTGAAAGCGCAGGTAATGAAGGTCGGGGCAACGGAGGAAATGCCTTCGTCAATACTGCGGGCGATGGAAACCAACCAGCCCCCACTTTGAGAGAGGTTAAGGATGCCACTCACCAGCTCAAGAACATTAAAGCTGCTGGTAAGGATGGTATCGGAGCTGGACTCATAAAGATGGGTCCGGAAAGGCTGGCCATTTGTCTGCACCGGCTGATAGGCACAATCTGGGAAACAGAACAGCTACCGGAGGAGTGGAAGGAAGGGGTAATCTGCCCCATCTACAAGAAAGGCGACAAGTTAGATTGTGGGAACTTTTGAGCGATCACCATTCTAAATGAGGCCTACAAAATATTATCCCAGATCATCTTCCGTCGTATGCCACCTGTGGTAAACGAGTTTGTGGGAAGTTTTCAAGCCGGCTTCGTTGACGGCCGATCGACAACGGATCAGATCTTCATTGTACGGCAAATCCTCAAAAAATACCGTGAATACCAGGTCCCAACGCATCACTTTTTCATCGATTTCAAGGCGGCATACGATAACGCCGTAACAACAGGATCGTAGCTGCCCGGCAATATCAAGAACAGCTGCGATACTAAATCGTTCTCTTCTAGCTTAGCACCTGCTGTCTTGAGCTGCCGTACAAGGTCATCGAATGCTTGAAAATGATTGCGCATTGACGATCCTGCCTCATCCGGAGTCTTGCCAGTTGCTTCCGTAGTACCGTTTGGTTTACCACCGACTTCTTGGCAAAAGTATCATCAAGCGCCTTTCACATGGCCTTGGCCGTTTGCTTTTCCCAAACTAACTCGAGACACTCATCCGAGATGAAGCTGACCAGTAAGGATTTGGACTTCCGGTCCATTTGTCCTCTTCCGTTCGGGATGTGCACCTGGAACATCTTCTTCTAGCGCTTCTGAAACTGATCTCAGGACTGCTACCTTCCACTTCAGCTTACACAGAAGCCAATGTATTACCTTTCCGGTATAAAGCCGCTCTGACCCTCGGAAACCGCACCGTCAGCTATTTTGAAGGGATCAAGATAGGCAGACTAGCATCCTCGAAGAGAATGTGAGCTCAGCCCTTACCACTGTGGCCAACAACAGGCTTTCTACGATGGCCGGGCTCCACCGAATCGGACCCAGTAGCTGGTCGGCCAAAATACCTCAGATAGCCCAAAATATTAAGATGCATTTCCGGAGACAGTGCAACCCCACGGAAGCACAGGCCGTACAGGCAGTCTTTTTTTTTTTTTTTTCTTCTAAGCAATGGGGGGATAATCTGCTCAACAGACTCCGGACCGAGGTCCGGGAGTGTGGGGTTGGGGACCATTTACTACGTACAAGCAGTAAACAGGACTACACCCCCGACCCACTAAACCATTTCCATTGCCGCCAAACCCTTCGTCTCTCCGGGACCACCAAGAAGGCATTGCTTCGGAGAGGGGCTATTGCACATCGCATCCTCCAGGTTAGCTGCGTAGCCATGCAGCAACGAACATCGATGACACGCTTATGGGGGTCCACCAAGGTAGCATGCTGGCGCATTGCCAGCTTCCCGGGTGGTCCTCACCTCCCGTTGTCCGCTGAAGGCGGGCAGGGTCGACCACTAAGCCCGCGCCCAGCTGCACCGCAGGTATCAAGAACTGATACTGCGGGCTTCGCAATTTGACCTACTGAAGGCTCAGGCCCTATCAGCTAGCACCAGCTGGGATTGCTGACGAAGGGGCCTCCACCTGCCCCGAACAACCAGAGGCTCGTATCCACCCAGTAGGCCGGCGCCACGACAGCAGCGCTACCAGGATGTTCTCCCCGCGGCCACTTAATCGCTGTAAGGGTCGATTTCGACCGTAGGGCACCGGTATGACCTACGTAGCCGACTGCGAACCCTTGGACCACCTGTTGATTAGCGTCTGCACTAGTCACTCCTCGAGTCCACACGCCACCTCCTTTGGAGTTCCGAGACGATGTGGGTGATAGCCGATGAAACGGCATTCCAGCCAAACTCGTCTGCACACATCCTCTGGACCAAATTGTCCGGAGTCGTGTCCCGATCGCATGTGGCAAACATGCGGTCACGCATTGTGCGGAAACGCGGGCACACGAACAAAACGTGTTCCGCCGTTTCCTCTAAACCTGCACAAACTGGACATTCGGGAGAACCCGCATGACCGAAACGGTGTAGATATTGTCTAAAGCATCCATGACCCGAAAGGACCTGTGTTAGGTGGAATGTTAGTTCCCCATGGCGCCTATTGACCCAGATATCTAACCTCGGAATCAACCTGTGAGTCCACACTCCCTTGGTGGAACTGTCCCACGCACGCTGCCATTTGACCATGGAGGTCGTTCTGGCAATCCTGCGTATGCCTCTTGTGCCGCGCCTTTCGAAGCACTCTATGTCTTCCATGATAAAGATACCAATAGGCATCATACCGATGATGACACAAAGTGCATCGTGTGACACGGTACGGTACGCGCTCGCAACCCTCAGGCAAATTAGCCTATAAGTACTCTCTAGCTTGCTACGGTAGCTATCGGTACTCAAAGCCGTGCCCCAAGCCGGGCCACCATACCTCAGTATGGACGAGGCGACACTGGCCAGAAGCTTACGCTTGCTGGCGTACACCGCAGAGCTATTGGACATCATCCGGGACAGTGCCACAATAGCTGTGGAGGCTCTCTTGCAGGCATAATCGACATGGCTACCGAAGGTAAGCTTGTCGTCGATCATCACCCCCAAGTGTTTGACGGAGCGCTTCGAAGTGATTGTGCAGTCGCCTACACTGATCACCGCTTGCTGCACCGACTTTCGGTTGTTGACAACAACAGCCTCAGTTTTGTGGTGAGCCAATTCCAGTTTCCTGGAGCTCATCCACTCCTCCACAATTGCGATCGAGTGGGCTGCAGTCAATTCCACTTCTTCGATCGATTCACCGTAGACCTCCAGCGTAATATCGTCGGCAAAGCCAACGATGACCACACCCGCCGGAAATTTTAATCTCAACACCTCGTCGTACATGACATTCCATAACACCGGACCCAGGATGGAACCTTGCGGGACTCCTGAGGTTATGTGAAAGCACTTCCGACCCACCTCTGTGTCATAGACTAATACCCGATTCTGGAAGTAACTTCCGAGAATCTTGTACAGGTACTCGGGTATCCCCAGACGCAGGAGCGCATCAGCAATAGCCGCCCAACTGGCACTATTAAATGCATTCCTTACATCCAGAGTCACTACTGCGCAGTAGCGAATACCCCTCCTCTTACGCTGGAGTGCTATCTCAGCGGTTTTCTTAACCGTCAGAATAGCGTCTACAGTGGACCTCCCTTTCCGGAAGCCGAACTGGTTGCCTGAGAGACCATTTACACCCTCGGTGTACCTCGACAGTCTGTTGAGGATGATCTTCTCGAGCACTTTCCCCACCGTGTCAATCAAGCATATTGGTCTATACGCCGACGGGTCACCGGGTGGTTTCCCCGCCTTTGGCAATAGTACCAGGCTCTGCCTCTTCCACGCATCTGGAAATACCCCCTCGTCCAGGCATATCTGCATAGCAGATCTGAACATACCGGGAGCCTCCAAGATTGCGACTTTGAGGGCCAGGTTTGGAACTCCGTCCGGACCTGGTGCCTTCCCCATGCTTAGGGATTTTGCAATCCCTACAAGTTCCTCATCAGTTACTCTATCCTCATCGCCAGCCCCAATCCCCGGCTGTCCTACAAAAGGAGGCCATGGGCTAGGGTTGTGGCGCGGGAAGAGCCCCTCGATGATCCCCTCCAGCATCTGTGGAGATTGCTCCGTAGGAGCAATTGCACCTCTTCTTCGCCATTACGATCCTGTAGGCATCACCCCACGGGTTCGCGTTGGCACTCTGACAGAGTCCCTCGAAGCAGGCCTTTTTGCTTGCCCTTATCTCGGACTTCAGCGCGACTTTGGCAGCGGTGAACACCGCCCGTCGTTCTTCACGCTCCTGCTCGGTACGTGCTCGCTGCATCCGTCTCCTGGCCCGTAGGCAGGCACGGCGCAGGTTCGCAATAGCTTGAGTCCACCAGTATGTCGGTGGTCTCCCATTCCTAGGGTGGACTTTTCTAGGCATGGTCGCATCGCATGCACGCGTAAGCACCGCTACCAGTTCGTCCCCGCTTAGGCCAAGTAGGTTACGCTCACGGCGGAGCGCCTCCCTAAGTACTTCATCATTGAAGTACGATGTCTTCCACCTACGAGGGCTTGGCCTTGACCTAGCCGCTTCCTCAACCCGCTGCCTGCTGTTGTTGTAGTCGATACTGTAGCGAACCGCCAGGTGGTCGCTGTGAGTGTAGGCATCGTCTACCCTCCAGTTCGAACTACTCGTTAGGCCAGGACTACAAAAAGTAACGTCGATAATCGACTCCGCTCCGTTACGGCTGAAGGTACTTTTGGCACCAACATTAGCCAGATCGACATCTAGCACGGCCAGTGCCTCTAGCAGGATTTGACCTCGCTGGTTCGTGTTACGGCTTCCCCATTCCACGGCCCAGGCATTGAAGTCACCCGCTATTACAACTGGCCTTCGCCCTGTCAGCGCGGTCGTCATACAGTCCAGCATCTGCGTGAACCGCTCGGTCGACCAACTCGGAGGCGCATAGCAGCTACAGTAGAGGACCCCGTTTACCTTGGCGATCACGAAGCCCTCGTAGGTAGTAGACACCAACTGCTGGACAGGGTATTTACCCGTTGTCCATATCGCCGCCATTTTTCCGGATCCATCCACGACCCAGTTGCCGTTGCCGGCGGGTACTCGGTATGGGTCCGATATTGGGAGGGTTCTTGCAGCCTAGTGCCTTATGACCTTCCTCACCACAACGCCTGCACAACTTGGTCCTATCAGGGCCTTTACAGCCCCAGGACTTGTGTCCAGGTTCCCTGCACCTAAAGCAGATCACTGGTTGCTCGTGTATGTTCAGTGAACATACTGACCAACCAACCTTGATCTTACCTACCTTAGCGGACTTGTTTGCGTCTGCCACAGGTAGGTGTACTAAGGCCACCTGAGTACCTGCCGGACCTTTCCGTAGCTGAACGGCGGTGGTGGGCACCTGCACTTCGCACTGTTGCCGCAGTGCCGTGACGAGCTCTTCTGCGTTAGTGATCTCGTCAAGGTTCATCACCTTCAGAGTCACTGACTGCGTCAGAGCCCTCACTTCAGCACCAGCGCCAAGGACCTCTTCCGCCAATCTTTTGTAGGCGGCGCCCTTGCGCTCCTTGTCGCGCTTAAGCTCGAGGATCATTTCACCTGTACGAGTGCGTCTGACACTGCGTACGTCGGCTCCTAGATCCGCAAGCTTCGCGTCACTGCGCATCGCCTTCAGGACTTCCGAGTACTTGGACTCTTCCGTCTTGATGATGATCGCATCACCCTTTTCGCGCTTGGCACCTACCCTCCTACCTTTCTTAGGTCTGGTATCCCTGCGCTCCTGATTCTCCTGTTTCTTCTTCTTCTTCTTCCTCACTACGGTTGTCCAGGGGGCGTCCCCCCCCCCTGCTCCGCCCTGACCTGTGGTGATGAAGGACCTCTCAAAGGTCGCAACCCCCTGTTCCCATCACTCCGTGAGGGGCCAGCCTTTTCGGGCCCACCCTTCTCGGCTTTCCGGGACGCCTGGCTGGGGTCCGATTTTCCGGCACTTCTGCCGGTTTTCGGGGTTAATATCCGCCTGGCCTTACGAGCGCCGCTGGGTAGCTCCTCCCCTGACGGCTGCCTCGCGCGCTTCTGCGATTGCTTGCTGTAAGCATTCGCTTCCACGCTTTTGGGGCTGCCCGCGAAAACGAAGGGTTCCGTCTGGGTAGACTTCGGCACCTTCAGTTCCACGGGTTCTGCCGCAGCCACAGTCACCATGGGTTCAGCATGGTTCTGCTTGGCCGCCAACATTGACTTACGAAGTCTAAACAAGGCCTGCTTGAGGTCCTTGCTGATGTTAGACTTCGAGGACGCAAAGTCAATTATGGAGTCGAGCTGCTGTGCAGCCACTTCCATCGCAGAGAGCCCATCTCTACTTTTATTGATGGCCCTCATCAACCACGCTCCATCCATCACTTCACCCGATGCGTTAGCCGGGGATGAAATATGGGTTCCAGCACTGGCACTACGTGCACTGCTGCCTCCTCCTGCTTCTACTCTCCTCAACGGAGATCTAGCTAGCCCACTTCTTGCGAAGGGGTACAGGCAGTCTATGCTATTCTATGCTATGCTATGCTAAAATTAAAAACACCACGACTACATAGCAAGACCAACCTGCTCGCCGAGAGCAGGTCGTCCTCTCCCGGTTGCGTACGGGACATACACGACTGACACACGACATGGGTAGCATAGGGGGCAGTTTCCACCGCCAGTGCCAGACATGCAGGACACGAAATACTGTCCAACATTTTCTGGTAAACTGTCGTACCCTGGAGCACCTAAGAATAAACCACGAGATCACCGGTATTGACAGCACCCTCCAAAATGACGTGGTAAAGGAACGACAGCTGATATTTTTTAAAAGAGGCTGGACTGTTTACCTTAATATGACCTCTGCTAAGACCCTGGACCTATAAAGGAATACGAAATAACCACATGCCTCACCATGACGATCTTGAACTCGATACGGAACTTGCACATCATTCGATAACACCAACGAAACGACAAACACCGTAACATAAACTGTGTTAATCATACATTGTAACTCTCTCCCCCTCAACGGGGATGAACCAGCCTCAGGCTGAATTTCTCCATAATAAAGAGTGAATCATTCAATATCTGAATAACTTATGGGATACATCCTTTTTTTTTATAAACACATTTATTAAGAACATTATTTACAAATACATACACACATATTACATAATTACAACAACTTATAATCTAAAACAAAATCTAGTGCTTCTATAGTAAGATTTACATTTTCTTCTATAATAAACTTCACATATACTATGAATAACTTAAGAGCTTTGCGCTTTGCACTCGCTTCAATATTTTTTAGTTCTGGTAAGGAAAAATCTCTGAATTTATGCCTCCTGCCTGTAATTATTTCTAATTTTGGAAGAATATGATTCCACAGATGTCTAACACGAATGCAAACTGAAAATTTATGCTCGAGATCTTCATTTGCACCTCGACAGATTTGACACATTGGACTCTGTAACCTATTTTGCCGATAAAGCAAAGTAGCGTGAGGTATTTTACCATTTACTAGCAAGTAATAGCATGATTTCTCATCTGGTGATAAAGATTTATTCCTTATGTTACTCCAAATCTTGCTCCAGGATACAGTGGATTGGTCTATCATTACCTTCGGTGTACTTAACTTAGATTTATAATATTTATGTAGCTCAATTGCTGATAGATGTTCAATAATGTGCTCCAGAAGATAAGGCACTTCTTTAGCAATTACTTTGAGACAAGGGTATAGAGCCGGAATTCCTTGAATATGGGGTGGGTTGCTCATAAGCTCTTCAAATGAATTTGCGAAAGGTAAATTTTGCTTGCATCTCGAAAATCGATTTATTAAAAGGGCCTTGCATTTGTGCATCGGAAATTGAAGATTTAAGCCCCCTTTATCAAAGGGAAGTGACAGCTGATCCATCGCTATCCTTGTAGGATACCTGCCCCAAATAAAGTATCCCATTTGCGATGTTATCCTAGCTAATATGGCATTTGGAATACTTAAAATTGATGCTGCAAACCACAGTATAGATGTTATAAATGTGTTTAAGAGAATAATCTTTTGGTGCAAAGAAAGAAGTCTACTTTTGTACAGCCACATTAGTCGTGATGTACTTCGAATAATTTCAGTTCAGTTGTGGTCAATTGTCCTCTTGAGTGAATTGAAATAAGTTATCCCTAAGATTTTTACAGAATCGTGTATATTCAACCATTCATACATATTGGACCGATCATTGTTCGATCCAATGTTGAGAGCTATCGTTTTTGCTAAATTTAAAACTGCTCCTGAACAGAGCCCAAAATTTTCAAAAGCTTTTCTTACTACTACAATTTTATGATCATCAACTATAATAACGGAAATGTCGTCTGCGTAAGCAACAACCAGTTCCAGCCGGTTATCACAGATTGTACATAACTTTTCTATTAACGGATGCAGATATATTACAAATAAATGCATGCTCAGAGGGTGGCCCTGGCGTATGGATCGTTGGATGGGAACATTTTGGGATAGATGTCCATTTATAAGAATTTTAGATCGTGAATTTTGCATAATTTTCTCCAGTATTGCGATCAAAAGCGTGATCTAAGTCGAATGAAATTAGTTTTGCTACCTTGCGTTTACAGTTAATTTCAGCTATTTTATCTTTAATTCCTAAAACTGCCTCAAATATATTCTTACCTGAGTTGGAGCATTTTTGATTTTCATTTAGGATTTGGTTATTTTTCATTATTTTTTCCAAACGTTACTTTAAAATTCGAGCTAATAATTTGTAGTCACAATTCAACAAAGTGATGGGTCTATATGCTGTTATTGATGAATGATTGGAGTTTTTTCTGCATAGAACAATTACTCCTTCCAAAAACTCTACAGGCAAGTTTCCTTGGAGCGCTTCATTTAAAATTAAATTCAATTGTCTTTGAATAATGTCAAAAGCTTTAACGTAAAATTCTTTTGGAATGCCATCATTCCCAGGCGATTTTCTGCCAGCCGCTGATTGAATGGCAAAAAATGTGTCTTCAATTGTAATTTCATTCATTGCTTCATTATTAGCTTCACATTTCATATCTATTGTTCTGATTGGCGTAAAGCTGGTTGAAGTAATTGAACACGTGACTTTCAATGTCGCAAAACTCTACCATTGTCAGTAATTGTACTATTCTTTTTCCGTTTAATACGATCAGCCAACTGAAAAGTTGAAAGTTTTTCTCCCGAGATGAATTTATCATTCAGTCTTTCGAAAGAATGCGAAAATTGATTTTGCAACATGAGCATTTTCCCCTTAATTTTGTTAATTTCTGTCATTCCCGTTGGATTTTGGTATAGGTTATCATATGCTGTTCTTAGTCTTTGATACAGAACTTCGTTTTCTACATGAAATGTTCGAAATGATTCGTTTGTTTTCCACCGAAAAAAACTTCTAATTTTTGGTTTGGCACAATTCACCCACCAAGCCATCCAGCTGCTAAAATTTCTACGTTCGCGAAGCCAGCGATTCCATTTGATTTCGAATTCTTGCATGTTATCTTCTGTCAAAACATGAGCACGTATTGACCAAAAACCCTTTCCAAAATTTCTACCCTGATTCGGCAAGCAGCATCTAATTTTATAAAATTTATGATCAGAGAACGATGTTACATAAAATTCCGCTGTTCGAAGCTGTTCTATCAAAGATTCCGAAATATATAATCGATCAAGACGAGATGCACAGATCGATCGAATGTAACTGTACTGAATTTGGTTCAGTTTGAGCAGATCCCACGTATCTTTTAGGTGCAAACTGTTTAGCACATTCCCCAAAGCTGGACTGAAGTTGCTAGTTCCGGTTGCATCCTTATGTGATACAACACAATTGAAATCGCCATCTAACACTAAGTGTTCCGTGGTCGACTGTAGGTAAAATGGTACAATATTTTGGAAAAAAGTTCTCTCTGCTAGCATAATTTGTGGTTCCCGATGGAGCATAGATATTAACAATCTTTACACTACCTTCCAAAGTAACGGTTATCGCTCGACTGTCAAGACTACGTTGAATATTTGAACATGTCATGTGGGATTTCAAAGCTATCGCGATTCCTCGTTTTTGGCTATCAACGTTGGTTATCACATTGAAACCCGGTATTGTAAGGTATGGATCTTCAACTTCTTGTAGTAAGATTATGTCTAAATCTGTTAATCTGATAAATGTACGTAAGGCCTGAATTTTAGTGTTGCTTGAAATTGCGTTAGTGTTGATGCTGGCTATGTTATAACTAGATGTTCGATTGGCCATCGCAAATCTATTTACCTACTCTTTGCTTCTTAGATCGATCTCGACCTTTCCTAACAGTCGTGAACTCTTTTTCAGATGAACATTGATATGCATTACCTTCGTTGTCGGATATATCCATGGAGTAGTCACTGCCACCACAGTTATCATCCTGCGGTTTTTTGAAAACGCTCGTCGGACTGATGTCAGTTCTTATCTGTGTAGGTACGATCTTTGTCGATCCCCCTCTGGCTTCATCAAGTAGAGACGAATCTCTGCTTTGACCATTAGGGCGATCGAAAAGCTGCATTTGTACATCATTCGGTGATTCCGCATTGACAAGTTGAGCCCAGCTCGCTCCGGTGAGAGCCTTGTTGAGTTCCACATCGTTAGGTTGATCCACATTTTCAGTATGTTGCTCAGCACTCACAGCATCTGAGGAGACAGGTCCCGCTGATGATTGGGGTTCATTCGTATCACTCGCTATCTCCACGACAATTTCTTCCTTGGATTGAGTACTCGTCGATATATTAGAAACTACCGCAGCTTTGCGGTTGTGTTCGTTCAAATCAATTCAAGTCAACGTGGTCAGGCGGTGGAGAACTGAGTACTCCCGCATACCCTTGAGTTCTCTGACGATCTGAATTCAGCCTTGCATTGAGATCGGTTTTTTGGCCAATTAGCTTTTTGTTTTCAATGCATGAAATGCCAGTGTGTATGGCATTCATACAATGCTTGCACGTCTGTGGTTGCCCTCTGTAGGTAACAAGTGTCTGTTCGCCCTGTATCGTTACGAACGACTTGATGTGTTTGCGTAAGATCATTTTGGCTACTCGGACTCCCGATGGTCTGCTTTTGAATGTGTAGATGTCTCCCCACATTTGTTCTTGGAGGGTAATGACTTCGCAATATTGTTTGAGGTACGCCACAATGTCGTCGTTTCGGATGTTTTCAGAGAGGTCGTGAATCTTAACCTCTACGCCCCCATCCTCCATTACCAATCTAACCTTGACCTTGGTTTTGTTAATGGTGATCTCGTGCTTACCGTTATGTAGATCGACCGTGTCCTGTGCAATTTTGAGGGTTGCACATTTCACATGTACACAGTTCTGCACATGGTTCATCTGCAGTCTCACCACCTGTTCCAGCTTCAAGCCCAGAACGTTGTGCAAATTCTCGAATGAAGGACGCTTCGGGAAGTTGGTCAGGTCAACCCTGAATGTATTTTCTCTTGGTTTCACTTGAGCCATGTTGCGTTGTGCATTTACTAATGCAATTCACACAGAGTGTCGCCAGAAAAACTGACACGAAAACAGAAGATATTCTACACCCTAGGTGTATACAAAAAAAAAACTCGAACGAACCCTATCAGCGCAGTGATTTTGCGTCTGAACGCGGCGAACGCACGAGGCAAACTGAAAAATGCTTCGAAACAATCCCGGGAAATACCATGGCCTCTTTCAGAAGCATTCCCAAAGGTATTTCTGCGAAGATATCTATGAGGTTACTTGTAGAATAAATCTAAAAATTCACTTCAAAAATTTCTTAAAAGCTTCACATTTTTTTAGAGATCACCTCAAAGATCTTGGAATGCTGGAGACATTATTGGAAAAGTTAATAACTGAAGCTATCCTTGTTAGAATTCTTGGGAAAATTGTCCTATAAGAATTATTGAGGAAAATCTCTGTAAAAATCTTGAAAATCACAAAACTTTAGTTCTCTACTTGAATTATTAACATACTTCTGAATTTTTGAAGATTTCGATTGGTTCAACGTCGGAGAAAAATTGAGAACTGCATCAAATAACCCAAACTTTTCTTTAAGCTCGAAACAAAAAATATACAGGCCAACTATTCATCTTTGGTGAAAAATTGCAATCATGATTAATCGTGTAATGCGACCCTAAGTATCAATTGTACAGCAACATTAGGGGTCATGTACAAATTACGTCACGCTTCAAGGGGGGGGGGAGGGGGGGAGGTGGTCAAGCTAAGCGTGACAAGTCTTACAAAATTTTCGGAGGCCTCATACAAAACGTGTGACATAGGGGGGGGAGGTGGTCAAAAAAGTGGAAATTTAGCGTGACATAATTTGTGTACCATCCCTTTAAGATAGATCATCTTTGGAAGCATTTCTGGTTGGTCATCTACAAAATTATCAAAAACCAGACGCAAAATAGGAGCAAACGATTCAAAGCAAAAAACTTCAAAGCAAAAAACTTCAAAGCCAAAAGCAGCGACCCGTCCCGAGTAGCGCAAATCCAAATGGGCTTTTATGTATGTGTCCATTTGGCTCGTCTCGGCCCAAAAAAGAAAAAAAAAATCCTCAGTTCAACAGTCGTTCATTCATTATTAGTTTTGACCGGAGCCTGTTTTCCCTTTTGTCTTAGAGGGAGAGAGACTTCGACTTTATAGACGCACTCACGGAACTGTCCGGGCTCCCGAAGGAGGTTCGGTTCTGAATCCGTTGATGATGGTCAATCGGAACAACCGGTCAGTCATCGCACGCACGGGGCATAGAGCCAAAGCACAAAAGCCGATCCCAGTCGAAATGGAAAGAATATGTGAACGCGGTGCTCTTTAGATCGATATTATCAAGAAAAAATGTCCATAAAATTTGAGCTGATTGCTTCTGAAAAAATCCGTGGACTTAAGTCTTCAAAAAGGCGTTATATCAAACCGAAATCTAACATTTGAAGCTAAAGAAATCAACTGGTGTACACAGATTTGATGGAGATTACTTTTCCAGTAATAACGATCTGGGGAGCACCGTGTCGAACCTCTTTGATTAATGGTCAGTTTTCGGCGTGCAGAAAAGCCATCAAACGGAAAGTGCCTCTCTGCCCATAGACGCGCGGGTTTCCTGACTGATTGACGACGAGTCGTCGGACTCTAACTTTGACTTTGGCTGCGCCGAAGCTTTGAACTCCCAAAAACTCGCACAGGGGAAGGGTCATTTGTTAAAGTGGATTGATGATGAGATTTGTTTTAATGTCTTGCGAACGATCTAATTTATACGCTCGGAGTCAAAGTCGCCAGTCCCAACCTGTTCAGTCCATCTCTACTCGATATGCTGCGACTCGTGAGCGGGTCCTTTGTTGTGAGACATGATAATCGATTTTCCAATGTTTCGATTTATCTATTAGTTGTAATCGTTGTCGATTTAAATTAGGAGCAAATCTTGATATCTGCGTCCAAGTGCTTCTGCCTTCCGTTAGGAAAGTTTCTTTCAATCCAGTACATGAACAATTCGCAATGTACTACTACAGATGACATGCAGGCTTTATTATTTGGCGGAGAGACCTGTGTCATCCACAAACAAGGATTTTAGACTTCCCTGAGGTAACTCAGGTAAATCAGATGTGAAAATATTGTATAATAGTTGTCCCAAAATACTGCCTTTTTTAATTTCTTTATTAGTATCATTCCAAACATTACATTCATTTCTTATATCTAGGTGTTCTGTGTTATTAGACAACACTTTCACCCTAATTTGGTAAAACAAATTTAAGATTTTATTAACATTTTGTTTACAACATATAACAATTCATTTGCTGCGTCAGTTCATTTTTTTTACAGGTGAGTTGCATTCACCTGCTTATAAGAGAAAAAAAAACACGTTATCAATTTACCTAACCTAACTTAACCTAAATATATAACGCATTATTTTTTTTATCTATTTCGTTTATTTGAGGCTCAAATGCGTTTAACGCTTTACGGAGCCGAAATTCATTTTTTGTATTTTTATTACATACAATTAATTGGCTTTTTCAGTTCAACATTAATATGGGATGGAGCCAGGGTACTCGTGGCAACTCGAGGTTAGTGGTCACAATTTTTTAAGGAAGGACATGGTAGGGATTGGGATCAGGGTTCTCAGCAGGTCATCCGGGAGGTATAACGTGGCATCTTGATTTTCGTTTCATGGCGTTGGTAGCGATTTCTTGCCGGTATTCGACTGCCGGATGGCCAGGATCCTCCATCCAACACAAAGGGGACAAAACACAGAAAAAAAAACTGGGGAAGAGAACACAAGAGAATTAAACTTTTATACAACACAAGCGAAGGAAATCGTAAATTGCGACCATGTAAATAAGATCGCGGGTTCCCAACACATCTCTAACTGGAACATAGGGTTGTCTACCTCGGGCCGCAAGGGTATCCAAAAGTTGCGCTCTGGAGGCGTTCATATCCGAGCACTGCCAAACTACGTGATCGATGTCATCATAACCGGAACCACACCTGTTACAAATATTGCTCAGCGCGAGGTTAATCCTGTGTAGATGTGCATCTAGCGAGTAATGGTTGGACATAAGCCTTGACATCACGCGAACGAAATCTCGACTTACGTCCAAGCCTTTCCACCAGGCTCGCAAAGAAACTCTTGGAATTATGGAATGTAACCACCGTCCCAGTTGGCCATTTAGCCAATCGCTTTGCCAACCGTGAAGAGAACTTTGACGTACTAAATGAAAAAAATCATCGTGTGAAATTCGTCTATCATAAATCTCACCTTCCTCAGCGCCCACCTTTGCGAGAGAGTCCGCCTTCTCATTGCCATAAATTAAGCAATGTGACGGGACCCATACAAAGGTAATCTTATATGATCTTTCGACCAGTGAACACATCTGCTCTCTTATTTTTGTAAGAAAGTAAGATGCATGCTTTACAGGTTTCATCGATCGGAGTGCCTCAATAGAACTGAGACTATCCGAGAAGATGAAGAAGTGGTCTGCGGGCATATTAGAGATCATCCCCAAAGCAAAGTTGATTGCTGCCAGCTCAGCAGCATAAACCGTGCAAGGTTCTTGAAGTTTTCGGAAGGCGGAAGAATTTTCATTGAAGACACCAAAGCCAGTGGATCCATTTATACGTGACCCGTCAGTGAAATATCTCCTGTAGGAATCGACATTCTGGAACTTTGCGTTGAAAATACGTGGAATAGTTATACATCGAAGTTGATCTGGAATTCCATGAATAGCTTGTTTCATGGACAGATCATATTCAACGAGGAACTGTTATTGGTGAAGCGTACACTTGGAGGGTTATAACATGGAAGGCTAATGTCAGATGACATGAAACGCATTAATTGTGGCAATAGAAGATTGTAATGTTTTTTGCCTGAAATTATTAATGATTTTATTTGACAATTGTTCCAATGTTTTAACATTGGATATTCTATGTAACTCATTGGTACTATACCAGGGAGGAAGCTTCAGAATCATTTTCGAAATTTTATTTTGAATTCTCTGCAGAGCTTTCTTCCTGGTTTTACAACAAATACTCCATATTGGTACAGCATACAACATGTCTAATCTGAAAATTTGTTTGAATATCAAAAGCTTGTTCTTAAGACAAAGTTTTGATTTTCTATTAATAAGGGGATAGAGACATTTTACATATTTGTTACATTTGGCTTGAATGCCCTCAATGTGATTTTTGAAAGTCAAATTCTTATCTAGTAAGAGCCCTATCCGTTGGAATGGAAGCCCAATTTGTTGGAACAGATCAAATTGGTTACACGTAGAAGTTTATGAGTGGTCGAATGTCCATGGCGGAATCCGAACTGTTCATTGGCAAAAATTGAATTTTCATTGATGTGGACCATCATTCTGTTCAAAATGACCTTTTCAAAAAGTTTACTGATGGAGGAAAGCAAACTGATTGGACGATAGCTAGAAGCTTCTGCAGGATTTTTATCTTGTTTTAAAATTGGAACAACCTTAGCATTTTTTCATTTGTCAGGAAATCATGCTAATTGAAAACATTTGTTAAATATATCAAATAAGAATGATAAGCTACTTTCTGGAAGTTTCTTGAAGAGGATGTAGAAAATTCCACCATCGCCAGGAGCTTTCATATTTTTGATTTTTTTAATAATAGTTCTCACTTCTTCCAAATCAGTCTCCCAGGAATTTTCGAAAACGTTCTCTTGATTGAGAATATTTTCGAAGTCCTGAGAAACTCAATTGGACTAGTAAGTCCTAAATAAAAATTGTGCGCGCTTTCAAACTGCATAGCAAGTTTTTGTTCTTTTTCGCAATTAGTTAGTAATAATTTGTTTTCCTCTTTCAATGCCGGTACTGGCTTCTGAGGTTTTTTCAAGATTTTAGATAATTTCCAAAAGGGCTTAGAGCCAGGGTCTATTTGAGAAATTTTATTTTCAAAATTTTTGTTTCTTAATTGTGCAAAACGTTTCTTGATTTCTTTCTACAAATCCTGCCATATAATTTTCATAGCAGGATCGCGAGTGCGTTGAAATTGCCTTCTCCTCACGTTTTTATGGCGGATCAAGAGTTTAAGATCATCGTCTATAATGACGGATTCAAATTTTACTTCACATTTTGGAATTGCAATGTTCCTGGCTTCAACAATGGAATTTGTTAAAGTTTCAAGAGCATTGTCAATATCAAGTATTGTTTGTAAAGAAATGTTAACATCAAGATTAGAGTCAATAAATGTTTATATATTAATTGAAAGTGGAGCTGATAGGATTGAGAATCGCTTCATGGGATATTTGAATTGTAACAGGGACATGATCAGAATCAAAATCAGCATGAGTAACTAATTGGCTACAAAGATGACTAGAGTCGGTTAAGACCAAATCAATCGTTGATGGATTTCTAGAAGAGGAAAATCATGTAGGGCTATCAGGGTGTTGAAATGAGAAATACCGTGAAGAGCACTCATCAAATAAAATTCTGCCGTTGGAATTACTTTGCGAAGTTCCATGACCGATGTTTGGTATTAAAGTCACCAATGACAATATATTTTGACTTATTGCTAGTCCAATTCCTCAAGTCAATTTGAAGCAAATTAACTTGCTGTCCAGAGCATTGAAAAGGCAAATTGGCAGCTATGAAAGTATATTTACCAAGCTTCGTTTCAACAGAAACACCCAAAAATTCAAAATCTTTAGTTTCAAATAACGAAAAAAGTTTTTTTTTATACGCCTATGAATGATGATTGCAACTCTCCACATGCCCCATCAAGTTAATCATTACGATAAACAAAAAAGTTTGAATCTATTTTGAGTTTGGATCCAGGTTTCCGATAAGTTTCAGCAATAACTGCCATATGTAGGTATGTTATTAAAATTGAACAGCTCGTCCTCTTTGCCATTCAAAGAACGTGCACTCCAATTTAAAATACTTACATAAAATAGTTGGGTCCATTAGAGAATCGTAATGCCAAAACAATTTGGACAGATATCGATAAGTGATATTACGATGAAACCATTTCCCAACACCGCAAAACTAATCGCGAAAACCAAAATTGATGAATAATTCCTGACGTATCCAACAGCCCTTGATTTTTTAATGTTTCGATTAAACTATTAGCTGTAATCGATTACAATTTAAATAAGGACAAAATCTTGATTTCGGTCCAACGTGCTGTTCCATTCCAATAGGATTTTTTTCTATCTAGTAAGTGAACAATCCGCAATTCAGTTGAAATCAGCTGCAACTACGATAAACTTTCATCTCGTGCCCGCTATCACTCCATATCCGAACCCATCAATCAGCTTCCATCCGAACGGTAGTCCAGCAGCCAACCAACCAACCAACCAACCAGAGAAAATTGCTTCCAGTCCATCAGTGATGGACGTGACTATTTTCTGCCACTCTTGTTAAAATGCAGTTTGGCCTTTCCCGGCGCTCCAATCCAACAATCGAATCTCCGGCCAAAATCGCCCCCAAGGATGTGCATTCACCGATTTTAGATCATCAGCTGTTTAAAACGCTCTACGGTTTGGGTAATTTTCTCTCCGGTAACCATCCGGCTCCCGGTTCGTCATTGCACAGTGGGTATAAGCGGACCCAAAACCGTAACTTTGAGAAGCTGCTGGTTTCTATTTCTATTCTATATGACTGAAAATACAAGAAGAAAAGTTTTGTTCATAGTCACCTATGTTTGAATGTAATTCCTAACTGATACCTAACATTTTTTTATCTTCTCAATTTGGATTGTTTTTTATGTTGTTTTTATGATTTTTAAATTAATATTCATACTTTTCAACCTTTGATTGACTTGTCTCTGTTCCATGAACTGAAACAAATTCCAAACCATCTTTATTCTTCTTTTGCCAATATTTTATTTATGCGTAAATTTGGTGGAATTACTTCTGTACAATTTTATTTCACGGATGGATCCTTAGCTCAAGGTATCGCGGGTTTTGGAGTATACAATGAATTTTTCGCTCATTTTCTAAAACTAAAATCTCCTTGCTCCATATTCATTGTAGAATTGATTGCTTTATACTTTGCTTGTAACTTGATATAGGATTGATCACCAAATGTTTACATTGTATGTTCTGATAGCCTAAGTTGTCTTCGTGCTTTGAGTGCCATCTCTTTCAATTTAAAAACTCATCATATTTTATTTATGATGAAAAAATTATTATCTAATTTGCATCGTCAAGGATTTATTATTAAATTTGTGTGGATCCCTGCTCATTGTAGAGTATACGGTAATGAGCAGGCTGATTCATTGGCTTGGTGTTGTTCGGGGTATAACTTATGATCGTGATATTTTTCCTTCTGAGCATTATCCTAAACTGAAAGTACATTCTCTTGATAGTTGGCAAACTTGTTGGAACTCCAGTGATAAAGGAAGATGGTGTCATTCAATTTGTCCAAAAGTCAGTCATTTTCCTTGGTTTAGAAATATACCAGGAACCAGAAACTTTATTTGTTCATTTTCGCGAATGATTTCTAATCATAATATTTGTAACAATCATTTATATCGTATCAATATTGTGGATTTAAATCTATGTGAATGTAAATCTTATGAAGATATTGATCATATAGTACTTCAATGTTCTAGGTTTATTTTACCGAGGAATAATCTATTGAATAGTATAATCAATTACGGCCATCCAATTCCTGTATCTATTCGGGATATACTGGGTACAAGATGTTATGTATGATGTAATTCGCACAATTAAACGACTTTTTACGTAAATTGTTATGCGACTTCTGGTTGTCTAGGTACTTTTATGAGCTGTATTGCGTTTTCTATCGCATTCTTCATTAGTTGCAATTTTAACAATTTCACGGTTTATGTTTCCGTTTAGTTGTATTCATTATTTTCTTTGACTGTATATAAGCCCTAGTAAGTATTAAACTTTTGTTTTGCAAATATCTCTATGTCTTGACTACTTAGAGAGATGACACCTTTGTTCGAGTCATGTAATTTATTTTTTTCTGGCACTAGTGGGTATGAAAAACGAATATATCTAGATTCCAACTACTAAGAAATATGGGGTCTTCGGCAAAGTTGTTCAGTAGCAACAGTTGTTCAAGGCTAACATTGTTTTGGCCAAAAGTTTCGAATTTTTGTCACCAGGTGGCGCTGGTGAACATCAAACTACTGTTTTGATATCTCAGTAGTCTGACCACTTAGGTTCATTCACAAATTTCATAACGCAGACAATGCACACTTGTCAGCCCTTGAACTACTGAACAATTCTTCCGAAGACACCAACCTTCCAAAACATCAGCATCAAGAGATATACAGTATTGGACAAAACATTTGCAACTTTTTCGATTTTCCATACAAAATGACCAACTTTGGTAAGCTAGATCTCAGTTGTTTATGCACCGATTTGAATGAAATTTTCACAGAACATCAGATATAACTTGAATTTTAACATATATTTTTGTATAATTTTTCCAATCACGATTTTATAAGTTATAACGGTTTAGCTAAAGTGTAATTTTCGACGAAAAATTCAAAACAATTTATCTCAAAATCTAATAGCTTCACACACAAATTGTCTTCAGCAAACTTGTTCATCTCGTTAACAGCTACAACTTTGCTGAAGATACCATGAAGCTATTCCTTCAAAATGTTTAGTTATGTCATTTATAAAAAATCGTCAAAAAATTCACTTTAGTCAAACCGTTACTGCTTTTGACCTTGTGATTGGAAAAATCACTCAAAAATATATGTTTAAATTCAAGTTATGTCTGATGTTCTGCCAAAATTTCATTCAAATCGGTCCATAAATAGCTGATATATAGCATACCAAAGTTGGTCATTTTGTATGGGAAATCGAAAAAGTTGCAAATGTTTTGTCCAATACTGTATGTTACAAAGTTTGCATTCTTATCCCTCAAGATTCCTATAGTGCAAGTTTAGAAAAAAATGGCCAAATTCTAAATTAAAAGGATGATTCTTAACTCCTAAATGTTTACTGAGCATTGTACCTTCGCCCAAGACGCATACGAGATATTCAACCACACCCCCAAATGTATTACCTGCGTTACTCTTGTCCACAGTTTATTACAGTTAATTCGAAAAAATATTTGGTAGGCGTGATAGCCATCATCATTACGAACAACCGGTACCAAATATATTTTTACAGTGTACCGAAGTGATCGATCGACACGCAATAGCTCAAAGCAACTCGGTGGTGGAGTACTTATTGCTGTAAAACAGCAGTTTAACTCAACTCGTATGATGTCAAACGACTACGTTCATATTGAACAATTGTGGGTCAAAATAACGCTGCCTGAATACTCTTTATATTTATGTTGCTTTTATCTGCCTCCGGATTTGAAACATGATTTGCGCATCTTAAATGCTCATATATCATCGATTGAGCAGATATATTCCTCTCTCAAGGAACGCGATCTATTGGTCATATGTGGTGACTATAATCTCTCGTGCATTGATTGGCGTTACGACAAAGTTGATGCAGATTCTCTTTTCGCTATTCCAATCGAGTCCAATAACTCTGTACCTTCCTACGCTAGCCATCTAATAGACAGTTTTGACTCTTTGAACTTATACCAAATGAATGAGCATCGTAATAGTAACTGTAGGATTTTAGACCTAATTTTTATGAGTGATAAAGCTAAGGACGCAGCCTCTGTGCATCGCGCATTATACCCTCTTCTTGGTGAAGACAAGCACCATCCGTCTTTGGAAATAACTTTTGATTCGGTGTGTATTAAGGCTTCTCCTGACCCTTTCGATCCCACTGCTCTGAATTTCAACAAAGTTGATTATGAACTGTTAGCTGTTTGTCTAGGAGATATAGATTGGTCAGAGATTCTTAGTTCTTCAAGTGTGAATGATGCCGTTCAACGCTACACAACTAAGATAATAGACGTTCTGCAAGCAACTATTCCAAAATGTAAGCCCAAGCCTTCTCTTCCGTGGATTACTCCAAAACTGCTCCATTTAAAATCTCGAAGGAACGCTGCTTTAAGGGAGCTTCGTAAAAATAGGTGCTACGTGACGCGTAAACGGTTTCATTTCGTAAGCGACGTTTACAGAAAAGAAAACAACCGCCAATACCAAAAATACATCCGGCGTTCGGAAGAGAATCTCCGACGTAACCCAAAAAGTTTCTGGAGTTTCGTCAACAGCAAACGAAAGGATAGCGGACTACCAGTGTCTATGCACTATAACACCCAAGAAGCATCCAGCGCAAAAGAAAAATGCAACTTGTTTGCTAAACGTTTTTCTAGTGTTTTTACTGCTGATTGTCTGTCTGAATGTGACATTAATATTGCAACCAGTGATGTTCCTGCCGACATTTCGTGCTTAAACAATTTACACATAAGCGCAGAGGACATTATTAAAGCTTCCAAACGATTAAAACCTAGTTCCTCTCCTGGCCCAGATGGTATACCAACTTGCATCCTGAAAAAATGTATCCAGCAATTGTCACTTCCGCTCCATCATATCTTCAACCTGTCTATATCCTCAGGAGTTTTTCCTGCTCAGTGGAAATCGTCGTTTATGTTTCCAGTTTTCAAAAAAGGGGATCGCCAAGACATGATCAACTATCGTGGAATAACTTCGTTATGTTCTTCTTCGAAGCTGCTTGAATTGATTGTAAATGAATCCTTGCTACACAAATTCAAAAGCTACATTAGCACAAAACAACATGGCTTTTTTCCACGTCGATCCGTCACATCAAATTTGGTCGAGTTCACTTCATTTGTACTCCGCAAAATGGATCAAGGTACACAGGTTGACGCTGTGTACACGGACCTCAAAGCTGCTTTCGATTGTCTCAACCACGACATTCTTATAGCAAAGCTAAGAAAACTCGGCATAGGTGGCATACTATTAGACTGGTTCGATTCTTACTTACGAGATAGGGCGCTGCAAGTAAAAATTGGCACTGTTCTCGTTGTTTTTCAACGACGTCACAAGGAAAATACCTCACTCCTGCCGGTCATTATACGCGGATGATTTAAAGATATTCAACGCTGTCCGTTCTCCCGATGACGCGCTAGCGCTTCAACAGTTTCTTACGCTTTTTGAGAATTGGTGTAGCCGAAACAAAATGTCATTAAGTGTTGATAAATGTCAGGTCATAACATTTTCCCGCAAACTGAACAATGTTAATGCTGTCTACAGAGTAAATGGAGTTTCTCTGATGCGTGTAACGTCAATCATCGATTTGGGAGTTATACTGGACACCAAGTTAAATTTTGTTGAGCACATGACTTCAACTATTTGTAAAGCTAACCGCCAGCTCGGGTTCATATCAAAAGTATGTCAGTCGTTTCGTGATCCATATTGTTTTCGTTCATTATATTGTTCATTAGTTCGTTCAATTCTTGAGTATTCTTCTGTTGTGTGGTCGCCTAGTTATGTAACATGGAATTTACGTTTGGAATCTGTTCAACGTCGCTTCATTCGCCGTGCCCTATCCCATCTTCCATGGAATGATCCAATTATTCTGCCTCCCTATGAAAACCGATGCTTATTGCTCAACCTCGAAACACTTTCGGCACGTCGCTTAAAAGCTGAGGCCTTGTTTGCGGCTAAAATTATTCTAGGTGAAATTGATTCACCTAGTATACTTAGTGACTTCCATTTCTCAGCTCCAACTCGTATACTTCGCTCGTCATCCTTCTTTGCTCTTCCATTCCGACGTACAAACTATGGTAAGAGTGACCCTATACGTAAAATGTGTGTCTCATTCAATAGATTCTCCGATTGTTTCGACTTTACTTGTAATAGCTCCATGTTTAAGAGTAGGATGGATAGGATTAGGGTTTAGAATAATTAGATTAAGGATAATTGTTCAATTAGGCATAAGATTGTCCGTTGAATGTATGTATATTGTTGTGATGTTGTTTAAAAAGATACAGGTTTTTTAATCAGCTTTGCTGGTTTTTCCTGTCACAAAAGAAAACGAATACAACAAATAAATAAAATAAATAAAATAACCCGGTTTTTTAAAACAGTTCCCAATGTTGAGATATAATTTCGCCGTACAAATATTTTCTGCGTTGCCTTTTAGCTATTTTTCGTGCATAGACAATAGCACATATGCATGACTATGTGGTGAGTAGTGAATCAGGCAATTGTTGGTCTAATGGCTACGGCTTCTGCTTCACATGCAGGAGGTCATGGGTTCCATCCCAGGCTCGTCCCTTTCCTCGTACTTTGTGGTTGTATCTTTCACTTGCTTCTATATTCCACTGCCAATCTATCACACTCACACCCTATTCGTTCATAGCAAACGCTAGAACCAGAGACGGACAAGAAACCGTTTCCCCGCTTCCACTCTATCCCATCATTATAGCTCGCTTTTCCTTACGCCAGATACATAGGCAGTCTGCTAACCACAAAAGCAAACCTCTCGGCCATGACTTTTCCCCAACTCATACACGCCCGCATGAACTGGCGTGGACGCAGTGGTATAGGGTAACCAATATATTTTGGACTCCCTGGGCCATTTTGCTGCAAATTTCCCAGTTTGAATCGAAAGACCAACTCAATTCGCATGCCATTTGGAAAGATAGGACTATTCCGCACTTGCATCAACCGTTTGTTCGTTGAAAATGTGTTTATTTTATCTGAACTTAATTTGATTTAATCGGTTCATCCATGCAACCGTTACAACACGTTACACACAGAAATTAAAGCCGTCAGAGATTTTTCAAATGTAAACAAAAACTTTTTCCAAATGTCTGAACTAAAAGCGTATTTTGTTCGGTTTTCCATTAAACTATGGGCAAGCATATTATACAACCAGTGTCGTAGACTTTATCGCCAAGCGATAAAAAATGCCGGGTGTCCAAAATATATACTTTAAGGGTCCAAAATAATGAAAATCAGTGCTTCAAAATTCAATTATTTTTTACTTTTTTTTTTTTTGATCCTACATGACCGTATGGGCATTGTTGAATGTATCATCAATTCTATTTTTTCTATTCCACTCAAATTTAATTATTTTGAACTTTTTTTAATTCTTCTTAAACAGTGTTGCCAACCTAATCAACATTTATGCTTCAACCGACAGTATAGCATGCAACACTTCCTTCAACTTTGATAAACATTCGGTATCGCTATCTTAAAAATTTAATGATATTGGCATATAGGGTAATGGTCGTATTTTAGACCTCTAAGGAAGTTATTTTGAGTTTTTATTAAAATTAATTATTCATACAGAGTAACCAAGTCAACGCACATGCCAAAATGTAGAGGAAAGCTTCCTTTTTCACATAAAAATGCTCACACGGTCATATATAGTTCAAAATATGTAAAAAGTAGGGCAGTCAGGGAGCACTGTTTCTTACTATTATGATCACCCAAATGTATTTTGGACCCGCAAAGTATATATTTTGGACCTCCCGCGTTTTCATTTGAATGGAGACAAAGTCATAGAAACATTGGTTGAATATGCTAGCGCATAATTTAATCAATCGACTAACAATCCAACGGGAAGAATTTTCGCTTTATAGTCCAGACTTGTTGTAACGGTTGTATGAATAAACTGATTGAATTTAAATAATTTTAGTCAACATAAAGACATTTTCTATGTACAAACGGTTGATGCAACTGTGAAACAGTCATACAATAAGGACTGTTAATTTTATAAAGTGGACACTTTGTTTATGCTATATCTCTTTTATTTATTGATAAAGTCGTAATCGTTCAATTATTATTCTACAATGCTATGAAAATAAAAGATCTTAGAAAATGCTTTTGGTTGAAGAGCTCAATAGTTTTTCCAAAAACTCCTAAGAAAAGCTGTTCGTCAAAGTTTACCATTATTTTTCGCAAAACAAAAATCGGTCAAATAAGCAGTACGAGGCGTACAAATTGAATGTTTGTTTTCTTTACTATTCTACTAAAGATATAGCTTTAAAAATATCAATTATATTCCACCATTCTCTGACATTAGGCAACTTTAGTGATGCACTCATTTATGGCCAAATTTGCTGAAACACCATCCTTTCACTCCCAGCAAAAGAGAAAAGTAAAAAGCTTGTTCAAAACTAGTTTGGATTACTAAAGAAACTATATTTGTATAATCGTGAGTTTAAGCCACAGTCTTAAGTATATATTTAATTGTTTATGGTAGTTTTACTAAAAATTTTCATACTTTTAAAATCATGTACGCATATTTATCGATCTACAGCAAATTGTGAACGGTTTACTCCGAATATTTCAATTGGTAATCACAAAATAAAAAATTATGAAAATAATGTGTGGAAAATAAAATCGATTTTAATACAACAGTGTTGCCAATTTTGATGATTGTCAATGTATTTTGAAAGGTCTTCTAAGAATAAAGCAATTGTGTTTCTACTGTGCTTTAAATGTGACGTGGGGACTAAATAAGTAACTCTAAAAAGGCGTAAGTTATTTTTCATATTAATACTATATTAGCACTTCCCCCCTCAGAACGTGTGAAATTATTTTGGAGAATTTTAATAATCACAACATTGTACAATACTAGTCGAACGATGGGCAGAAAATTGATTGAAATTTCATTAATAAATTAAAAAGATACAGCATGCTCAAGGTGTCCTCTTTGTAAAATGAACAGTCCTTATTAGAAATAGCAAAAGAAATAAATTCATACAAAAAGGTCATGTTTGGAGGCATGTAGCTCTGTGCGTACTTATCAGAATGACAAAAAAATGGTGGCGAACTTAAAATTACATGAATTCAGCTTTTTGTTGGATTTTAAGATTTTTATACACATGCTTTAAAGTTTTAGACGGTTTCAAATTGGAAATGAAAAAGTAAACAACAACATTGTCCCAAAATACATAGAGTTCCAGAATATATATTGATTACCCTAACACCCCCATGTAACTGGCTCTTTTGATAACAATTCAGCAGTGTTGCCATCTATTACTAGAATATGAAAAGTCAAACGATTATTTTGGACAATTGTCAATCCATGCTTCAACTTCGCCGAATATCTCGGATAGTCTTTCATGTAATTTGCGTAATCTCATTTGTATGAACAAAACAATCTAAATATCTGTTTTCAGTACAAAATTGTATCTTTGATCGTGGATAAACGACATTTGTCTAAATATGCTCCATTGATCTTAAAAAGAATGTATGAAAAGAAAGTAAACAAAAGAAAGAGGGGCAAATTTGGATATTTCAAGAAGTTTTTGCAAAATGAGACTACACTGCCGTTATACGCATAATTCCCAGACAACCAGAAATCCCATGAAAGTTCACGTTACAACTCGTTTATTCATACTAATTACATCAAACCCGCAAAACACCGTGGATGAACTCGTCAGATTGATGACCTTCCTCGCATAAAACACTTCTTTTCTGAGTTCACTTGTACATTTTGTTTCGTCTCGTACACTTGTACAAACAAAATCGGATCACTCCGTAGCAGCTGTCAAATCAACATTTGTTATCATAAGTTAAGTCGGATAAGATCACAGGTTAGTTCGGTAGAAAATTTATACACTCGCATTGTATGTTATTATTCATCACATAATATATGCACGCATATCGCCTCCACTTTTGTACGTAGAAGGCCTTTTCGCGACATCTTATAAGTGAAATGTTGCGCATACAAAGCCTCCAGGTGATTTCGTTATACGTACATTTTAGTTGTCTGGGTTGTCCCATGTTACTTTTTGTGCATTTTGACTTTTTGTCATCAAACAGTTTATTTTTACGCATAGTTTTAGAAAACACTTATCAAAAATTAACTTTGTTCGGAAAATCAATGAAAAGCAAGCCAAGTCAATTTGCCCCATTATTGAATTTCCACGCATAACTGTCCCACTACTGTATTTCTACGCATAACTGTCACACTATACAATTCGCTGCGCTGATCTTGAACAACATATTCAGTTGTGAGTTTTGAATTAGCTGGTGTTTGTGAAAATCGTTTTGAACATCTTCTTACGTTGACTTTACATCCCATGTGGAACACAACCCGTTTTATGTGTTTGTATTATTGGGATGCATTCGTCATTCATGCGAGTCTGGCGTCAAATTTGATTGAAATTTTCAATTCAATAATATTATTTCCCATCGGTTTTTCAAAGAATTTCAGTTGAGTTTGCAGGGTCAATCACAATTTTTTTGAACCGCTGTCATCGATTAGAAATTCACCGTAATTTTGGATTCATCACGAGGAATACTGAAATAATCCCACTTGAAGAATCAGTAATTACTTTAATTTCAAGTCCATGGCTTGCGACAAATCAACTTCATAATTTAGCATACCAAGTCCAAATAAAAATAGTTCGACCATTTTTGGATGACTTGGCCATATGCTGGGTTGGTCCAAATACCGGTTCACTGGTGGAAGTGGCCATTATATTGGCGAATCTGAAACCTGGCTTGCGACATTTCAATTTTCATGAATTTGCAAATTAGGTCTACAGGTGGTTCAAATGTATTTGAATGACTTGACCACATGTCGGATTGTTCTGAATTCCCGGTTTCCTGGGGGAAATGGCCTCTAAACTGTCGGGTCTGAAACCTAGCTGGCAACATCAAACTACATAAATTCACAAATCAAGGCTAAAGAAGGGTAATTCAAAAGTTCTTGGATGACTTGATAACATGCCAGGTTGTTTTGGATACCCTGTTCCCCATAGGAAGTAGCCATTACATTGGCGGTCTTGAGACCTATCTTGCGACATATCAAACTTGATGAAGTCAAGACGAAGTCAAAGTCAAGTCAAAAGAAGAATGATGACCTGGCCACATACTGGGTTATTCCGCATAGTTGGCTCTTCGGTGCAAGTTGCAAATATGTTGGTGGTTCTAAAACTTAATTTGCGATGTATCAAAAATATCATGATATGTATTGCAAACAAAGTTCAAAGAAATGTCAAATCGTGTGAAGATTTGTGTCGTGAATTTTGAATTAAATATTTACTCGGCAGAATAACCTTGAATTCGCAGATGCGTTCCTGTCAAGCCTGCAGCTGGAAGAGTCGATTTAGGAATTTATTACATCTTATAAACTCTCTTACTTACTCACCCACTCTTTCTTTCACTAACTCATACATTTTCTCACTATCACACATACAGAAAACTTTGCTTTTCATCCCGAATTTGGAAACTATAAAATCGTTTTTTTTTTTCACTTCTCCACACGTGGCTCCGTATGGCACATGTCACTTGAGCCTTCATTAGGTGCCTTAACATAGTCTTGAGGATATACGTCCTCTATATTTGGTACAATCTATACGTAAGAACGGTCATCTACAGCAGTATGTTTAGCATAAAATTGGTCACTACTCTCAGTGGGACTGATATGCGTAGAAATTCACCAAAAACCCCGTATTTCTAGGCATAACAGTCCCACTTTGAATTTCGTAGCTAAATTTACTTTATTCCCATAATACAAACTCTTGACTCTAATAAACACGCTATTCTTTATACTATTGTGAAGATTTCAATTCAATTTACCACCCACCTGGTCAATACGAGGCCTAAATGTGTTAAAATCTTTAATCGCGTTTTTCTCGATTGCATATTTTCGAACATGGGACAGTTATGCGTATAACGGCAGTACAGGGGATAGGCAACATTTTACCAGGATTCAAATGCTTATAATTCTTTGAAAAAAAGATGAAATGCATGCATCAATCAATCCGGAAGCATTCGGTGGAAAATTTGGTCAAGTTTCAGTAGCATGCTTGGCCATGCATGTTAGCCACCGGACACCGAAGACATTCCGGATTTTCGAAGATCATGTTCGTGCCACATTTTTTCCGTTTAATTTTTGTAAATGTTCACATATCCCAAGTAACCAACTAGCACTTTAGTTCATCCTGCGTGCTAATATTGTCTTGTTGTACAGCTGTATTAGCCAAAAAATAGTCCTATGAGCTCAAAAAGGCGAATTAGCGGACAAGTAGTTGGGTTTTCCTGGAAACTAAAACTAACTGAAAATAGGATGCCGGTGGGCGCATTAAGGTTAGACAGATCTTCCAAAATATGGTTATTTCCGTAAAACTGGTTCCGGATAACATGATGAATCATGTTTGTTTTTCCAATCATGTATATTTTATCTGAAACCATATCCAAGTGGGCATCAAACTTCAAAGTGATACTTCCGAGCGAATATTCAGAACCGTTAGATGCATTGACCCCGTTATAGTAGGTTCCAGGTGCCCTGTGAAAAATGATCAATAGGGAACATGCCCAGAAGCACGTTAATATGTGTATCAACCTTCAAGATTTTCAAAGGTGATTCTTTCGGATACATTTTCAGAATCACCGGCTGTCGTAACCAAATTTGTCGTCAAAAGCTTCCATTAAATTTCATATTTTTTTATAAAGTTATAGGCATTTTGTACGTTATAAGCAATTTAGGCAAAATTTGTCTCATCAAAAAATATTTCATGATTTTAACATGAAAATAGGAGTCAAATACCGTTTTAAACCAGCGACCTTTTAATAGTTCAGTTCTGGTTCTGGGTCCATTTCTGCCCACTGTGCATTGTTTGGTATTTGACTGGTAGATTTGTGCATCGTGTGCCACGCTGCTGTTCTGATTGAAGGGTAGCTGCATTCAGCGGCAGCGAGAACGACTTAGCCCTAACCACGCTTGAAGGAATTGCATCCAGAAGATCGAAGTGAACTGAACTGAAGCGAAAATAGTAGTGACGTGCAAATAACTATTATCAGCGTCCTCGTCGTCGGTGAGAGGCTGAATGTGTTTTGTGCTAAGCTAAGCTGCCGTTTGCGTGCGCCTTTTTTGTATCTGGAGGTCTGTGATCTACTCCCGTGCGCATTCGGAAGCTGGCCAGTTTGGGATCCTGATTCACTACCGGTGCAAGTTGAGTAAAGGTAGATGCATTTTCTACAACTAAATGCAGGGCCACGGTAACGTGACGATTTAAATTCCATTCAACCGGGGAGAACAGAGGTCGTCGATTGGAACGGAAGGCCTTGCGGCTAGTCAAATCCGATTTGCAATTCCGAAACATGCATCACACGTGATTGACTGACTATTAGACAGAACGAGTTAGATTTTGATGAGGAGATTCGGTATGTTCTATATGTGCTTTCAATATGTAACAATCCAAGTAACTTCTTGTATTTAATTAAGTTTTGTGAGAGTTTTTTACGGTTATGGGCACTGCTACCGACAAAGTTTCTTTGAATACTGTAAGTGTACTTTAAGCTCTTTCATGTCAGCATAGGTCAAAGCTTCCACCGGAATTGGTCATCCGTTCTTCCCTTAGTTTTTTTTCGGAACTGGCCGGAGTTCCGCAAAGAGATAGGACTGCCACACTATGCCCAGCATTTACCAACCGAATTGTTCATTGCTTATGCTCAGGCTCCCATTTGTTCTGATATTGCCCGAGTCTCAGAAGTGAAAATAGATAATGAACAAAGTTAAAACTCTTCCCGTAACTGCAGGAAATGTATCGAGAACAAGAATTAGCATACTAAATAAGTCAACAAAACTCGCACTCTGAACTCAAAGTTTTCGAGATACTTCTTTTGTTATGCCTATTTGATAAATTTTATGATCTCAAACGACTTCACAACTCGAAAAGAAATCACTCTTCACTTTCAGTTTGCCTACCTAGGATAAAACCCGAATGCGTAGGCCTCTCTTCCCCGGATCCTGTTTAACATATCTGCGACCACTTTTAATATTCATGAAGCGGCTCGTCAAAACGGTTCCACCAACGAGCCGACGACGACGACCACGATGATGATTTGAAGAAAATATTCATCGCCCAGCTCTCCGGTCAGTTCTACCTCTGCCGTTTCTTCGAACGAGATTGGCCTTGGATAGCGCGGCTGCGGGTGAAGCTTCGAAAATACATAAAGCCTAATTAAATTAAGTAGCCGAAAATGGGAGGACGTTTGGAGACGCCTCGCAAAAGCCCCCTGCAGGCACTCCCGATCGTTGAGCGGCACTCTGACTCAGAGCCAACAGCTTCATTTCCATGCTCGTTTGATAGGACCAGTCCCAATCAGCTTCTGTACTTACGAAATGTCATTTTGCTTTTGGAACGCTAGATGAATAGCGGTTTCAATCAAATGGAATAGCTGGAAGCACTTCACCAAAAATTATCACATGACGTATCGCTTTGCTCCTAATTTCCCTCCTCCACCCTGGACCACGTTCACAAAACGGCGAAAGCCGGGATTGCGGCCACCAGTTTGACGCCACCGAAATGAGCTTTGAAGCCACTACTGACGCCAGCTGCCGGCACCTAAAAGCCGATGAAATAAAATAAATTGAAAGACGGGCCGGGGCCGCTGCTGATTTGTGCCGCGCATCCATCAAAACCGGTCGAACGTCCGTCAGAGGGCATCAAATCCGACAAATGGTTTTCCAAAAACGCACTTAAGCGAAATGTGCAAAACGTCTCACCTTGCGCCTCTGCAGCGGGAGTCGCCCACCACCCAGGGATGCAAAGGGGTTCCCAACCATCTCGGGATGTTAGGGAGGACCTCTTGACTAAGGGTGGGATTTCACAAGTTAGTACAGAACGGTAGACCTGCATCAGTCCGGAGCTGTTTGATTGGTACCTTGCAAATGGGTTTTCACTATTATTATGTGGGCTTCGTGGCCTTGCGGTTAGAGGCGTCAGACGTCTAGGCGTATTATGCCACGGGGTGTGGGTTCGATTCCCGCTCCAGTCGGTGAAAACTTTTCGTCAAACGAAAAATTCATCTCTGGGCTACTGGGTGTTTCGTGTTGTCCGTCGCCTAATGTTAGTGATCGTTCAGTCTGCGCAGCCTATGTGCTGAAGACGGTGTAAATTGTCTTTTATTAAATCAGATGCTGATGGAAATCCAGTAAGGTATAAAGCGAGGCTAGTAGCGAAAGGGTTTTTGCAGCGCAAGCGCGTGGATTACGAGCAGACATTTACTCCAGTAGCTAAATTGTCAACAATAAGGACGTTACTTGCGGTAGCAAATGAAGAGGATATGGATTTTTTTTTCAAACTGATGTCAGGACAAGATTGAAGAATGGAAAATTGCAAGAAGAGGAGTATAAGGCAAAACCAGAGGGAGTTTCAGCTACGAGAGGAGAAGTGTGTCTACTAAAACATTTTTTGTATGACCTAAACAATCTCCAAGGTTCTGGAACAACTAACTTTACTTTTGATGGCGCTACGTTCTTCAAGACATGACCTGCGTCACAATGTTACGTGAACTAACTCGATCCATGGCTGCTAACCTCCAGTTTCTCGATCGCTTCACTCTTCCAAGATCCTGTTCCACTTGGTCAAACCACCTAGCTTGTTGTGCTCCTCTTCGTCCTGTACCGGCCGGATTCGAGGTGAACACCATTTTGCGGGACTGTCGTCCGGCATTCTCACAACGTGTCCCGCTCATCGTACCCTTCCAGCTTTAGCGACTATCTTGATACTGGGTTCACCCTAGAGTTGCGCAAGCTCGTGGTTCATTCTTCTCCTCTATACGCCGTTCTCACATACTCCGCCAAAGATCGTCCTAAGCACACGTCGTCCTAAAACTCCTAGCGCTGGTAGGTCCTATTCAAGCATTGTCCACGTCTCATGTCCGTAGAGTACTACCGGTCTTATCAGCGTCTTGTACATGGTACACTTAGTACGAAAGTGAAATTTACCAGACCGCAAGGTCTTGTGGAGGCTGTAGTAAGCACGACTTCTGGCAATGATGCGTCTTCGAATTTCTCTGCTGCAGTTGTTATCCAACGTTATCAATGACCCGAGGTAGACAAATTCGTCCACCAACTGGAACTCATCCCCGTCGATTATCACGCGTCTGCCAATGCAAGCTCTATCGCGCTCGGTTCCTCCAGCCGGCAAATATTTCGTCTTCGACGTATTTACCTTCAATCCAACCCGGTCTGCTTCACGTTTCAGCCTGGTTTACTGTACAGAAACCACCTGGAACGTTCTTCCAACTATGTTCACGTCGTCAGCAAAACAGATGAACTGGCTGGATTTACTGAAGATCGTGCCCGCATGTTGAAGCCTGCCCGTTTCATAACACCTTCTAGCGCAATATTGAACAGGAGGCAGGAAAGACCATCGCCTTGTCGAAGTCCTTCGCGTGTTTCAAACGGGTCCGATAATGCACCCGATATCCCACACAGCACTGTGCACTTTCCATCGTTGCCTTGATCAGTCTAGTCAGTTTTTCGGGAAAACCATTCTCGTCCATAATCTTCATAGCTCTTTGTGGTCGATGGTTTGCGGCCGCCTTGAAATCGACGAATAGGTGGTGCGTAGGGATTTCATATTCGCGACACTTTTGGAGGATCTGCGGCAACATAAAGATTTGGTCTGTCGTCGATCGCCCGTCCACAAAACCGGTTTGATAACTTCCCACAAATCTGCTTGCCAGTCGCGATAGACGGCGGAAGATGATCTGGGAAAGTACTTCATAGGCTGCGTTAAGAATGGTGATCGCTCAATAATTCTCACATTCTAACTTGTCACCCTTTTTGTATATTGGGTATATTATTCCCTCCTTCCACTCCTCCGGTAGCTGTTCTGTATCCAAGATCCTGGCTATCAATCGGTACAGACAAGGGGTTAATCTGTCCGGGACCATTTTAATGAATTCGCTCCAATACCATCCTTTTCAGCTGCTTTGTTGTTCTTGAGCTATTTGATAGCATCCTATTGTGGGAGTTGGCACGTCTCCCTCATCCGTCGTACTGATGAAGCCATCCGTCGTGCTGCCTTGGTTTTCCTCCTCTGCGCCATTAAGGTGTTCATCGTAGTGCTGCTTCTACCTTTCAATCACCTCACGTTCGTCCGTCGAGATAACTCCATTCTTATCCCGGCACATTTCGGCTCGCGGCACAAAGCCTTTGCGGGATGCATTGAGTTTCTTGTAGAACTCACGTGTTTCTTGAGAATGATACAGCTGCTCCATCTCTTTGTACTCCAACTCTTCCAGGCGGCGCTTTTAATCCCGCAATAGATGGGTTTGCTGTCTTCGCTTCTGTTTGTATCGTTCCACGTTTTGATGGGTGCCGATGTCCAAAACCGCATTCTTCTCGTCCAAAACCGTCTGATACTCCTCGTCGAACCAACCGTTCCGTCGATTTCCTTCCACGAACCCAGTGGCACCTTCCGTTGCATTGTCAATGGCTGGTTTTACTCAACTCCAGCAGTTCTCAAGAGGGGCTTCGGTAAGCTCCCCCTCTTCCGGCAACGCTGATTTGCGCCGCGATAGGTTCTGGGGGGCCCAGATAGCCGTAGCGGTATACGCGCAGCTATCCAGCAAGACCAAGCTGAGGGTTGTGTGATCGAATCCCACCGGTCGAGGATCTTTTCGGGTTGGAAATTTTCTCGACTTCCCAGGGCATAGAGTATCTTCGTACCTGCCACACGATATACACATGCAAAAATGGTCATTGGCATAGTAAGCTCTCAGTTAATAACTGTGGAAGTGCTCATAAGAACACTAAGCTGAGAAGCAGGCTCTGTCCCAGTGGGGACGTAACGCCAGAAAGAAGAAGAAGGTTCTGTCGTCGATAATGTCCGAGAAGTGTCTTCCATCTATCAAAACGTGGTCGATTTGCGATTCAGTGTGTTGGGGTGAGCTCCAGGTGTACCGATACGGGAGACTGTGCTGGAAGTAGGTACTACGGCCATGTTCTTTCGGCGAAATCAATCAGTCTTAGGCCGTTTTCGTTCGTAAGCTGCCCTATAATCGGTCTAAATTCTTCCTTCTGGCCTACCCGAGCGTTGAGATCTCCGATAACGATTTTTACATCATGGCTTAGGCAGCTGTTGTAATCACGTTCCAGCTGCGCGTAGAAAGCGTCCTTATCGTCATCGTCACTTGCTAGGTGAGGGCTGTGTACGTTGATTATGCTGATATTGAAGAAACGGCTTTTGATCCTCAACTTGTACATTCTGTTGTCCATTGACCACCACCCAATAACGCGCCTCTGCATTTCGCCCATCACGAGAAAAGCTATGCCCAGCTCATGTAAAGAAGTCTGGAGAATTTCTGGAGGAACTTTGAAATTTGTCGGGAATCCGAACGAATTCCCGGTGGAACTCCAAAGGAATTTTCGGATAAAATCTAAAGGAATTTCTGGAGGAACTCGGAAGAAAATTCCATGAGGAACTCTGAAGAAAGTCTTGAAGGACCTCCAAAAGATTTCCTGGAGGAACATTGAAATACTTGCTGGAGGAACTGCGGAATATTTTCCAGAGAAACTTCGAGAATATAAAAGGAATTTCTGGAAGAACTCGGACGAAAATTCCATGAGGAACTCTGAAGAAAGTCTTGTTGGACCTCCAAAAGAATTCCTGGAGGAACATCGAAATATTTGCTGGAAGAACTGCGGAATATTTTCCAGAGAAACTTCGAGAATATTCCTGAAGGAACTATGGATAAAATCCCGGAAGAACTTTGGAGAAATTTCTGGAGGTTCTAAGGAATCCCTGAATCTATAAAGGAATTGCCGACAAAAAAATTGAAAAAAAATCTCGGAGAAATTTTTTGAGAAACTACGACGGAATTCCTTCAGAAACTCCGAAAAATTTCTAAAGCGATGTTCCGAAATAATTCCTGGAGAAACTCGGAAGCCCGGAGTAATGAAGATACTCTGAAGGAATTCCCGGCGGAGCTCTGGAAGATTTCCAGGAGGACGTCTGGAGGAATTTCTGGAGGTATGCCTGATGCAACTCTGAAGGAATTCCTAGAAGAACTCTTTAATAATTCTTGGAGGAATTTCAGATGAATTGCTGGAGGAACTTCGAAAAAACTACTGAAAGAATTTCTGGAGGATCTGCTGAGGAATTCCTGAGGGAAATCCGGGAAAAAATCCTTGCTTATTTTCTGAAAGAACTACAGAATAACTCCGAAAGGAGCTTTGAAGGAAATCCAAAGGATTTCCCTGTGGAGCTCTGGAGGAACTCAGGAGAATATGCTGGATAAAATCCAGAAGAATTACTGAAAAAAATCCGGAAGAATTTCTGCAGCAACTCAGGATTAACTACCGGTGAAGCTACGGAAGGATTCTCGGAGGAACTCTGAAGGAATTCCTGGACAAACTCCTAGACAATCTCCGAAGGAAATCCTGGAGGAACCACGGAGCAATTTCTGGAGGAACTCCGAAGGCGTTCCTGGAGAAACTTCGGATGTGTTTCTGAAGGAACTTCAGAGGCGTTTCAAGAAAACCTCCGGGATAATTGTTGATTAAAATCCAGAGGAAACTCTTGAGACATTTCCTGAGAAACTCTGGAAGAATTTTTGGAGGGAATGTAGGATTTTTTTCAAAGAAGCTTCGGAAGAATTCCGTGTGGAACTCCGGAGCATTTCCGAGGATTTCTTTGAGGAACTCTGGAGAAATCCTAGAGAAAATTCAAAAAAATAGAGGAAGAACTACAGATGAAATGCAAAGGAATTCATAGTGGAGTTAAAAAAAACTCCCGGAGCAATTCTTGGAATTACTGAAGAAATCCTCGGCCCGGAGGAATTTCTAAAGAAAATTCCCACAGCAATTTCTGGGAAAATCCCCGGATAAACTCCCAGAGCAAATTCGCGGAGGAAATCCCGTTTGAATTTCTTGAGCAAATTTCCGGAGCAATTCCTGGAGAGATTCCCGGTGGAGTTGCTATAAGAAATCGCCGCAAAAGTTTATGGACAAAATCTCCGGATCAATTCCTGGAGGAAGTTCTTGGAAGAGTTCTTAGAGGAAAATCCCGGAGAAATAACTGGAGCAAATCCCCACAAGAATTTCTGAATGAAATCTCCGGAAAGTTTTTTGGAAGGATACTTGGAAGAATTGCTATTGGGAATTCCCTCAGAAATTCGTTGACAATATCCAGGAGTAGTTCTTGGGGGATATCCCCAAAGAAATCTTTGAAATGCCTTGAGGAATTCTTGGTACAAATCCCTAAGAAAGTTCCTGGAGGAAATCTCCAGAAAAATTCTATTAAAAAATCCCCGATAGAATTTCTGGAGAAAATCCACGAAGGATTTCTTGTAGGAAATCCCTGGAAAAAATCCCCGGAAGAACTCTTGGAAAAAAATTCCGGAGAAATTTTTGGAGGAAATACTTGAAAAATTTTCCGAAGAAATTCCTGCGGAAATCACCTTGTGCAAATCCCCAGAGAAATTCGTGGTGGGCATCTCCTAATAAATTCTCTGAAAAAATCCACGGAGGAATTTCTTAATGAAATCAGAAAGGATTTTCTGGACAAAACCCACGGAGGAATTCCTGGAGGAGTTCTTGCGAATAATTCCCGGAGGAATCGTATTGAACAAACGAACTGTCATTGATGAAGCGTACACGTGGAGGGTTATGACATGGATGACTTATGTCAGATGACATGTAGTAGAGATAAACTCTCATGAATTTTGTCTGAGTATTCAGTTGCTCACTTCACACTTAATAAGCATTCTTAGCGAGAGCTCCCAGAATCGGTAGTGGTAAAACCCGTGCCAGTACCTCCAGGCTAGCATTGTGTGTCAAGTGCATAAATCCTAAGGAAATACGCCAACAACGATATTGAACGTGTTACATTAAACTGTTGCAATTTACTGCTGACAGAGAACAGAAAGAGCCATACTCTAGAACAGAGAGAAATGTTGTTTTATAAAGTTTTATGAGGTCTTCTGGGTGAGCTTTCCACAATTGACTGTTCATAGAAAATTGATCTTTTGTAGGCATTTTTCCATTAAATATCTAATATGGGTTTGCTAAGAGCCTTTTGAATCAAACTAGGCTCCCAGGTATTTTGAAGTCAAAGACTGGTCGATGTCTGTTTCCAAAAGCGTAAGCTTTAGTTGGGCAGGATTCCGCTTCCTAGAAAATACAAACAGATGAGAATTTTGCGGCACAAACTCGATACCTAAATATCTAGCTTTAACATGAAAATTAACAAGTAAGTTAATTCTGCAAGTTGTCAGTTGGCCGAGAGTGAAGCAAATGTGTTCTTCTGACAGCAAATTGTACAAGAAATCATTCAATATTCCAGCCAATCCACAGTTATGCAGGTTTTCTGACAATATCTCTATGGAAACTGAAACAAAAGTTTTTTTTTTCTTTCTATATTAACGAGATTTTTAGTCCTGGGCTAGTTCATCTCGGGACCAACGGCTTTACTCCCCTTCCGAAGGAAGTCGTCACTGAAATTTTTAGTGACTATCTCGGGGATGGGATTCGATCCCAGGTCCTCGGCGTGAGAGGCGTGTGTTTTAACCACTACACCAGGTCCGTCCCCCTGAAACAAAAAAGCGTCCTTAAGGTGATGATAAATCGAAGCCAACCCTCAAATTTTCAAGAGCACGAATCTGGAGAACCAAACATCCGTTTAAGCTGAAAACTTAATCGCTTGGTCACTCGCTGGTGGTGACCAATCAATTAAGTTTTCAGCTTAAACGGGAGTTCGGTTCTCCAGATTTGTGCCTTTGGAAATTTGAGGTTTGGCTTCAATTCATCTTCACCTTAATATCCAGCAAAACTGAAGCCAGTTGCTCCTTCTCCGTAAAGGCTAGTTGAATATCTAATGAAAGCAACGCTAGACAATCGTTTTTTCCTTTGCCCTTGCGAAAGTTACATTTAGTACTGGAAAGCATATTGTTGGATTTGACCCAGTGGTCGAGTCGGGATAGGATCATTTACACTAACAATTTTCTTAAAAATGAAACATAGCGACCGGGCGGTACGAATTATGATCGGACACTGGTTTCTCAGGCTTTAGAATAGCAATTACTTTGACCTGCCTTCTGTGCTCCAAGAATGAGTTGAATAGGTCAATTAACCGTCTTTTAGCAATAGTTGGGTGAGTTTTTAGAAGATTGAACTTAGCGAGTTTTTTTGATGAAAGAAGAGCTATAAAAAATTACAACATAGTGTGTGGCCTGTCCAAAACATCATCTCTCTGGGTTTGGTGTAACTTCAATAACGGTTTTTTCAAATAAATATATGGTGTACTACGTACAAGACGCTAATAACACCGGTAGTCATCTATGGGCAAGAGATGTAGACAAAGCTCGAAGAGGACCTGCTGACGCTACGAGTTTTTAAACGAAGTGTGCTTAGGACGATCTATGGCGGAGTATGTGAAAACGGCGTATGCAGAAGTAGAATGAACAGGGCTAGGATGAGCTCGGTAACCAGAAGGTCGCCAAAGCTGGAAGGGTACCGTGGGCGGGGCACGTTGTGAGAATACCGGACATCAATCCCGCAAAAAATGTGTTCACATGGAATCATTCGGTTCAAGATAAAAAGGGGCGCAACAAGTCAGGTGGTTTGACTTCGATGAATATGCAATAAATTCGGCAATCTTGGACTTGGAACATTTTGTAATTGTTTCCTACAACCCCCTCTGAAAATTCATCGCAATCCCCTTGGAATTTCTATAAACTGCATGGAAGCCTTTGCAACTCCCTCAAGTTTATCTGGTACATCTATTCCATAAGTTACAATTTTCTTAAATCTTTTTCAAAAATCTCAAACCGGGAAACTCTAAGCAGCGTTTTGTTCGTAATATCATTAGTGATCTACCAATCTCGAGCCTCCATTTTTTTTCCAACAAAGTAGAACTTTAAAACTTTATACGGTACGAAGGCTTGGGAATCTCTGCCCTAAAACAAAAACACTGCTCAGCTCCCCAATCCACTAAGCTAACCAAACCAACCACGACCGGGTCAGGTCATGGTGGAAACATCACAAACGGGGAAACAGCTCGGCTAACCCGAAGATCAATCGATCGTCGATCGATCGAACGCTTCTGGTCGGCGACTTCTTCATGAACAGGACTGTAACGATTGGCTCTTAAAACGAGGCTCTCTTCTCCTCGCCGCCGCGGTGGAGTGGCAAAGCGGAGAAAAAGCTCCGTAATTAAAGAGGGGTTTCGCTAGAGTTAGGCAAATATGAAAACTCATGCTTTCCCTCCGGTACTTCAAACTCTATCCACAGATAAACGGACGTTAAACTTTGAACAAAGTCGCCCAATTCACGCCATGATTATCTGGGGACCAATACTGTTTAGTACAAAAAGACCTGCAGATGGCGGTAGTGTGAAACATCAAACATGAAAAAAATTGATGCGCGCGCCTCTGGATGTGAGGATTGGAACACAACGAATTTGAAAAGGTCGTTGAATGAGTGTGGTCGATAGGAATTTCGTCAATGTCACGTCTGTTTGTCTGTGCTCAATCGCTCTTCAACAACAAGCGATCAAGTGGTGGCGGGTCGGTTAGATTCGGACGGACCTTTCGAACTAATGAGGAGAAAAATGAGATTGATCTTTCAGGAGAAAGACCGATCGGATCTTGTAAAGGAGCGCACGCAAATTGATAAATAATTACAGACTTTCGAGTTTAAGTCTCTCTCTCTCTTTTGCTCATCTCATCTCGTATGCCCTTTCGGGTCCTCTTTTAACCGTTCCACGAGTAGTTCGATAACCCTCGGCCACATCCACCATGTTCGCAACGTTAATATCCTGGCCGAGGTTATTGTTTGCTCTTTAGGGGTTCGATTCGATAATAAAAGGATAGCTCTCACTCGAGGATGCCTTGGGAGTGTGAAAGCAAAACACTTGAAACTTTTTGAGAAAACCAAATGTCATTTTAAATGCTAGTCTCAAAGCTATAGTTAAAAATCGCTGCACTAGAAGCTCAACTGATCCATCCGGTTTCTGTTCAACCCGAAAACGAACCTAGCATCAATTAAAGCAAATGAGGTTTTAATTTTTCCCCTGGAGGCACAGTATTTCCAAAATTCGACGATTTGAACTCAGGCATCGGTACGAACAGTGAAGGACCGGGTTATCAAATAGGGGGAGATGGTTCAAAATGACAACTTAAGCTCAATCGCATTTTACGGGAAGATAACAAAGTTTTACTTAAAACATATAACGCTTCAGGTTAATTATCAGAACTTCAATTCATAAAGACATTCATAAGGAGCTGGTGTTCCTCAAAACAGCAATTTGGGATCAATATTATACCATACTTTCACATCTGACTTACCTGAGTTACCTCAGGGATCTCAAAAATCTTTGTTTGCGTATGACACAGGCCTCTCCGCCCCCCAGCAACACACATGTTATAATTGTGTATTATCAACTGATATATGACGAAAATTAGTTATATATTAGTTGATAATACACAATTATAGCATGTGTGTTGCTCGGGCCAAGAGACCGAACCTGCGTGTCATCTGTAGTAGATTGCAAAACAGTTTGGATCTCTTTCCTTCATACTTGAAAAAATGCAAGACTAACCATTCTACTCCATGAGTGCATTTTAAACAACTTTTCTCTTCCCTCTATCTCTCTCCATCTCCTCAATCAACGCATCCACCAAATGGACCGTCAAATGACGATCAACGACGAACCGCCTCGACGAGGTCACGAGCAAAACAAATCCATCTTGCGGTGGTCGTCCGAGCGTTCGTTCATTCGTGAGTTGATTTCCCACCGGATCTCGATTTCGGAGGACCCGAGCCTGGCGCCCGGTCTCCGCTCGGTGATAATAGTAATTTACTCTCACATTAAACAACTCATTAGAATGAAGGCTACTACTACTACTGATTCCGAGGCTGAGCAGGCAGAGCTTGATTGAAGTGGTAATGTTCGGACATTATCGGATTGGTAGGGTGGATTTTTTTGATTGAATTTGTTTCCTAATAATAGCATTCAGTACTGGAATACACATAATACTTATATTCGATAGGTTCGAATTTAAATACGTAAAAGCATATTTATCTGGACCATATTGGTACAGCATATAACATCGCCGGCTTGAAAATTTGTTTAAAGATCAAAAGCTTGTTCTTTAGACAAAGTTTTGATTTTTGTTTAATAAATGAATACAGACATTTTATATATTTGTTATATTTGGCTTGAATGCACTCAATGTGATTTTTGAAAATTAATTTTTTATTCAGCACGAACCGTAGATTGATTTATGTGAGAATTTCAGATGTGAAAATATTGTATGATAAAATGTTGCATTGAGGGACATCTTTTACAGGAAGTCTTCCAGACTTGGAGTTCTGATAATTAACCTGAATTGTACGATTTGAAACAATGCATGTTGGTGCGTTACTTAGCCGAGTGGATAGAGTCCGCGGAACAAAGCCATGCGGAAGGGTTCAATTTCCGGTCGGTCCAGGATCTTTTCATGATGGAAATTGCCTTGACTTCCCTGGGCATAAGAGTATCATCGTATCTGGCACACGATAAACTAATGAGAAAATGACAATTTTGGCAAAGGAATCTCTCAGTTAAGGCTCTGTCACAGTGAGGACGTAATGCCAAGAAGAAGAGGAAGATGTTGGAAAATTAGTTGTTTTTTAATTTTACAATCAAGCCTTCATTCATAAAATTGGTACAACTTTGGCATTTTTCCATTGTTCAGGAAAATATGCTAACTGAAAACATTTGTTAAATATATTAACTAAAAATCATAAGCTGCTATCTGGAAGTTTCTTGATGAGGATGTAGAAAATTCCATCATCGCCAGGGACTTTCATATTTTTGATTTTTTTTAATAATAATAATACTTACTTTTTCCAAATCAGCCTCCAAGGAATTTTCGAAAACGTTCTCTAGATTGAGATTGTTTTCGTAATCTTCAGTCATTTGTTTTTCTATTGGACTTATAAGTCCTTAATTAAAATTGTACGCGCTTTCAAACTGCACGGCTTTCGAACTTTTTCGCCATTAGTTATTAATTATTAATTGTCAGAGGCTCATTGTAGAGTTTTCGAAAAAAAAAAATCATTGAAGCTTCTGAAGTTCATTCTAGAGAAATTGAAGAAATGATGGGATTTTTATTAGGAAACCCTACAAGAATTTTTCAAGCAGTTCCCACGCCGAATTTACGGTTTTTTTTTCAATAATTTTCTACATGAATTTTTCATTGGTTTGTCACAGTTATTACTACAAAATGCCACCAGAGATTGTTCCAGGAAATCTACTGATAGCGCTTTCAGATTTTTTTTTTTATGTTCCTCCAGATTTTTTTTTCTAGGGTTTTCAACAACATTTCTTCATTGAATTACTCGTTCAGTTCTTCCAAACAATTCTCGAGTAGTTTTTCAAATAAAATCTCCATGGATTCTTCTGAATTTCTTTTAAGGTTCCACATTAAGAATGTGTTCGATGTTTTTACAATATACGGGGATTCGATTGATTTCTATTTCAATAAATATCTTGGTAATTTATTAAGAAAATCCAACATGCTTTCCTCGGAAATAAAAAATTTCTTTCAAAGATCTTTTCATGAAGGTTACTAATGGATTTGTTTTAGAAATTTGTTCCAGATTTTTTCTAGGTATTTCTTCAAAAAAAATCTAAAAATGATGCTTGGCAACTTCCTGGAAACATACCTGGAAAAAATTCTAGATATTTTTTTTTGACTGATCTTACAATTATTCAAAGGAATCCAAAGAGATCTTAAGAAATCAGTGAAAGCACGCAGCATTGCTTACTGTTTTAAATGGAAAACTTGAAAAAAAAAACCTAGCGACATCGATGGAAAAATCACTTCATGAAAACCTGGAAGGCCTTGGCTTTTCAAGAGAAATTTGCGAAATACTCTTTGCAGGAATTCCTGAAAAAAGTTAATGGTGAAATCTGGAATCTCTGAAGCAATTTATAAAGTTAATATTACCCAATTTCTTCGTTGAATTCTTAAATGTATTCTTAATGAAATTTATGAGAGATTTTCATAAAAAGCCGGTCAACAATAAATAAATGAATTGATGAATAACTCTTTGAAATAATACCTGGAAGAAAGTTTGGGCCATAAGTTTCTGAAGAATTCCCTGGAAGAAAATGAAAAAAACAAACAGTAATACTTATCACAATTCCATAGAGAAATGTCTGTGTCTGTTCACTAAAAACAAATCATTTGTATAGGAGTTTACTCATGGTTCTAGATGATCTCTATTTGATTACTTAATGGTGTCTTTTTGGTACCAGATCTGTCTCTTTTTTCAAGCATAAGTTCCTATTCTTAAGACACTCGGTCGCTACCATGCATACGTATATTGAAAGTTCGGTCAATCTTTTTTAAATGCAGTTCGCCGAGAATGGATTTTTCTCGGTTTCCCTACTTCGGAAAAAGAGCACATCCGGATGCGAATCGAATGCACCACTTCCGAAGTTAGGTATCTCGCATAGATTCTGAGAAAAATCCAACTTCGGCAAGAAAGCGATTCTCACTTTTTACCGCGCCGACAATACGATCAGAGCTAACGACCTCTAGACATTTCTCCATCAATTATCCCAGGCATTCGTCCATAAATTCGCATATTTCTATGATTAAAATAATTCCTCGAGAATTTGCTTCAAGATTCTTAGGGACTTCAAAACTACTACCTTCAATAATTTCCAGAGGGATTATTCCAAAAGTTTATCCAGAGATTATTCCCGTACTTACTTACTTACTTATTTGGCTTTACATCAATTATCTTGATAAAGCCTCGCCAACAATATTTCGCCAATCTACTCAGTTCATGGCCGCTTCTCTCCATCCTCGACTGTGACCCACGCTCTCCAGGTCTTGGTGCACCTGGTCAATCCACCTAACTCGATGCGCCCCACACCTTCTTGTTCCGACCGGATTCGTAGCGAACACCATCTTCACAGGGTTGTTGTCCGGCATTCTTGCAACATGCCCTGCCCAGCGTATCCTTCCAGCTTTAGCTACCTTCACGATACTGGGTTCGCCGTAGAGTTGAGCGGGCTCGTGGTTCATCCTTCTCCGCCACACGTCGTTCTCTTGCAAGCCCCTGAAGATCGTCCTTAGCACTCGGCGTTCGAAAACCCCGAGGACTAACGGTGAGCATTTTGTATTTGGTGCATTTGGTGCGGGGGTGAATCTTTCTTGACTGCAGTTTCTTCTGGAGCCCTTCGTATTTCCCGACTAACATTGTTGTCAGACGCCAACAAGGATCCGAGGTAGACGAACTCGTCCACCACCTCGAATGTATCCCAGTCTATCGTGACACTGCTTCCTAGACGGGCACTGTCGCGCTCAGTTCTGCCTACCAGCATGTGCTTTGTTTTCCATGCGGTCACCATTAGCCCGACTTTTGTTGCTTCGCGTTTTAGGCGGGTGAACAAATCTGCCACCGTTTCAAACTTTCTCTCAATAATATCCATGTCGTCCGCGAAGCAAACAAATTGTCCGGATCTCGTGAAAATCGTGCCTTGACTGTTAAGTCCGACTCTCCGCATGACACCTTCAAGCGCAATATTGAACAGCAAGCATGAAAGTCCATAACCTTGTCGTAGTCCACGATGGGATTCGAACCAACTGGATCGTTCGCACGAGATTTTTACGCAGTTTTGCACACCGTCCATCGTTTCCATAATCAATCTTGTGAGCTTTCCGGATAAGCTGTTCTCGTCCACCAACTTCCATAGCTCTACACGGTCAATACTGTTGTATGCCGCTTTGAAATCGATGATCGGGTAGGGTCCTGGTACTCACGACAGTTCTGAAGGATTTGCCGCACGGAATAGATCTGGTTCGTCGTCGAGCGGCCGTCATTGAAATCTGCTTGAAAAAGCCCCACGAACTTGTTTGCTATAGGTGATAGACGATGGAAGATAATCTGGAATAGCACTTTGTTGGCAGCGTTTGTGATATTGATTGCATGATAATTATCACACTCCAGTGTGTCGCCCTGTTTTGTAGATAGGGCATATAACGCCTTGCTTCCACTCCTCCAGTACCTGTTCTGTTTCCCAGATTGTGGCCATCAGCCGGTGAGTTCAAATGCGATACCATCCTTACCAGCAATTGTATTGTTCTTGATCTGGAGGATGATATTCTTAACCTCCCTTAAGGTGGGAGCTAGTTGGTTTCCATCGCCCGCTGTACTGACAAAGGCATTTCCTCCGTTGTCCGGTCCTTCATTGCCTGGGCTCTCAGCGCCATTCAGGTGTTTGTCGAAGTGCTGCTTCCTCCTTTCGATCACCACACGTTCGTCCGTCGAAATACTCCCATATTCTTATTCCTGCACATCTTGACTTGCGGCACCGGCACGAAGCCATTGCGGGATGCGTAGCACTTCTGATAAAACTTACGTGTTTTTTGAAACCGCTGTTCCATTTCCTCTCCGTTTTCTCCAGTCGGCGTTTTTTTCTCCCGAGAGAGGCGTGTCTGCTGTTTCCGTTTACGTCTATAACGATCCACGTTCTGCCAGGTCCCTTGCTGCAGCATGACCGCCGGTGTTGCCTTCTTCTCCTCCAGAATCTGCCTACCTCGTCGAACCAATCGTTCCATCGAATCCGTCCCATGACCCGACTATGACTGTACTCTAGCAGCCCTCAAGACGGACTTCAACCAGCTTACCCTCTTCTGATAATACAGCCTCGAGGTGCTGCGTGTATGCAGTTGCGACATCCGATTGCTTTAGCTGCTCTAGGTCATACCAGGCGGCCGTCAGTACCGTACGTTATTAATGACGGAGAGTTTTGGGCGCAATTTTACCATCACCAGATAGCGGTCTGAGTCGATGTTAGCCGTCCATCAATCAGAACGTGGTCAATTGTGAATCTGTCTGCTGTGGTATCGGCGAAATCAATTAGTCATAGGCCGTTTTCGTTCGTCAGCCGGTGAGCGCTGAACTTTCCAAAATTCAGTCTGAACTCCTCCTCCTGACCAACCTGAGCGTTTCGATCTCCTATGATGATTTTGACGTCGTGGCGTGGGCAACTGTCGTACTCGCGTTCAAGCTGAGCGAAATAAACGTCCATATCAACATCAGTGCTTACGGAGTAAGGGCTATGCTATGCTGGGGTTGATGAACCGGCTTTTAATCCACAATTTTCACATTCCCGGCCACCAGCCAATCACGTGCCTCTGCATATCACCCAGTACCATTGATCGCTTCCAATACACTTCCTGTAATGGCTACGATGCCGAATCTGCGGTCGTTTAGCACATCGTCGAGTATGCGTGTACTCCCGATGAAGTTGAGAGATTTACAGTTCCACGCACCGAGCTTCCAATCGCTAGTCCCGTTTCGCCACTGTGGTCTTCGCCGATTGTTCCGGTTCGTTTTCTGACTTGCAGAGCCTGACACCAATCCCTTAGATTTTTGGAGGACCATTCCAAGCTGCCATCTGTGAAGATGTAAAATATTCTTCGGTCACTAGTAACAATGGTTGTCTAACTAACATTCCTTTCCTTCCCCGATGACGGTGAGGTCATGGCCGGCGACGTTATTGGCTTTTATGATTTGAGCTCTCTGTGCAATCTCTGTGCAACTTCGATTGTTCTGGCCCAATCATGGAGTAGCAATTAAGAACTAAACGGTCATCTATGCTCAAGCTTTTCCTTCACTGGACAGACGTCGTTGTCGTGAGAAGAACCTCCGCAAATCATGCATTTAGCATCCATGCGACAATTTTTTGTACCATGACCCCACTTTTGGCAGCGACGGCACTGAGTGCGGTTCTGGTAATTTCCTCCAGGTTTCTGAAAATGTTCATATGTCACACGGACATCGAACAAAAGTTTTGCTTTTTCTAAAGCTCTAATATTATTTAGTTCTTTTTTGTTAAAGTGAACTAAATAATATTGTTGAGAAAGCCCTTTCCGAACAATGCCAGATTGGGTTCTCTTTTCATAATGATTACTTGGAAAATCCAAGTAAATCATTAATTCCAGTTTTGATCTCTTCAGGTGACTTATAGTCACTTGAGAGACTTTTCAAGACGACTATGAACAAACGTTCAGTTTTGTCGTCATAAGCAGTGTTGATAGACTCACACTCAAAATCTCAATCAATACGCTCTCCCGTGCGAGCAAACTCATTAGAGATCTGCTTCGCAAATCTCACGCTTGAGATTTTGATGCAAAATCAACTCAATCAACTCAAACCGTAAAAAATGATTCAGTCGCAAAACCCGGCAAAAACTCTTGAAATCCGAATGTTGTTGTCTACGTTAGAAAGGATTAACATATTTTTACCAGACTAACAAGAAATTATTGCCGTGTGTGAGTAAACTGTGGAAATACGAGACAATGAGTTAAAAAGGTGAGCCAACTCATCCATGATTTTTTGACTGCTGAGTTGCATGATTGACAACTCACGCATGAAAAATCTCAAGCGTGAGTTGTGATAAATTGAGTTTTTCACAACACTGGTCATAAGTAAAAAAAATGCTTCTTCTCTTCAAGATGTTTGAGAAGAAGTTCGCGATCTTTAAGAGTTTCCGGCAAAACGCGACAGTCTCATTTCTCTGCGATTTGGAAGGAAACCTTGATTCCCCTAATGGAGTTCAAGATCTCCTGCCTAAATCCCCAAATTCGGAACAACTGACCACGATAGGCGGCACTCTTTGCTTCCTCACTTGAATCAAAGAGCCTGGGCTAGAGGCTGCTTTGATGCAATCATCAACAATTACCATTTCACCCTTGAAAGAAAGCGCGCATTCCAGAGAAACGTTCTACCCTTTTAAACCCATTTTTATAAGGAAGTTATGAATTCACCCTAACTTTTTTTTGTGGTTGCAACCATGTTTAGTTGACCGTCCCTTATTTTTCGAGAATTCGAAATGTTATTCGGCGCACGGGAGTCATCTACACCTAATACCTTTAGGGTCATTGGAGGACCACTTAGCGTCCAAAACGAGCACTTTACAATGACAAACTTATAACTTTTCGCATTTTCGTAAAATAAGGGACGGCCTAATGTTTAGTAAATAAACGATCAAAAACAGTGTGCATCGTACCTTCGTGCTGTGCGTACACGAATTCTCTCTGCTCTTGGAAGTTTTCTTAAAAACTACCTAAAGCAATAAAACAGTACTTTTCAGTGCAAAAATTAAAAACGGTACTTTTCAGTGCTACTAAAACAGTACTTTTCAGTACTATTTTTTCTACTATTGATCCCTTCACGAGCCTTGTTTGGACCCGTGCCTTCGATTTTTCGTTGGACCGTTGGCGAAAGCTAGCGGTGGTAATCCTTCTTGGACACCGTCTTGGGAAAAAACCTCTTAGGAGGTCACGTCTTCTTCCGATTATTAACTTAACATGGTATCAACAACAACCAAAAGGAAGGGTGAATCTCTGAATTCACAACTTCCTTCCAAGAAGTGAGATTTAAAACTGTCACTACAAGTGGCAAGAATGGAAGAAAGGACGTTTTCTCCGGAATGCGAGCTTTCTTTCAAGGGTGAAATGAATAATTGTATCGAAATGAGCAATCAGTTCGATGCTCTAGACAAATTTTTGACCACCAATTCGAAGCAGCCTCTAGCCCAAGCTCTTTGATTCAAGTGAGGAAGCAAAAAGTGCCACCTATCGTGGTCAGTTGTTCCGAATTTGGGGGATTTAGGCAGGAGATCTTGAACTCCATTAGGGGAATCAAGGTTTCCTTCCAAATCGCAAAGAAAGGAGACTGTCGCGTTTTGCAGGAAACTCTTAAAGATCGCGAACTTCTTCTCAAACATCTTGAAGAGAAGAAGCACAAATTTTTTACTTATGACGACAAAACTGAACGTTTGTTCAAAGTTGTCTTGAAAGGTCTCTCAAGTGACTATAAGTCACCTGGAGAAATCAAAAATGGAATAAATGATTTACTTGGATTTTCCCCAGTCCAAGTAATCATAATGAAAAAGAGAACCCAATCTGGCATTGTTCGGAAAGGGCTTTCTCAACAATATTATTTAGTTCACTTTAACAAAAAAGAACTAAATAATATTAAAGCTTTAGAAAAAGTAAGACTTATGTTCGATGTCCGTGTGACATGGGAACATTTCCAGAAACCTGGAAGAAATTACCAGAACCCCACTCAGTGCCGTCGCTGCCAAAAGTGGGGTAATGGTACAAAAAATTGTCGCATGGATGCTAAATGCATGATTTGTGGAGGTTCTTCTCACGCCAAGGACGTCTGTCCAGTGAAGGAAGATGCCACGAAGTTCATATATTCTAATTTTGGGGCTAATCATGAGTCAAATTTTTGGGAATGCCCTTCACGCAAAAGAGTCATTGAGGCTCGTGCCAGGCAGATGAAAGGTAATATCCGTTAACGATAACGGTCGTTTCCGGAATTTGCCTCGAACAATGCTAATTTTTCAGTTAACGATCGCTTGATTAGGAATCATACCCATCAGGAAGATCATAATCATGCTCATTCACAAACTAATTTTAATTCGTCGGGTAGCCGTTCGAATCTTTCAATTTCGAATGTATCTGCCCACGGTAAATCCTTTGCCGATTATCGTAACAGGTAATTTGAACTCCTCCACTATTCATTCCATGAGTACCCATTCTGCTTGTTACAAATCAAATGAAAAAAAAAACCCTACCGCCACAGGTAACTCATACTCAGCTTCTTCGTCTACCGAAAATTCTAATGGGAAATCATCAAATGTACCCACTTCAAGTGATATGTCTGCCTCCGATTTTAATTTTCTAACTGAACAATTGAATCTAATGATTGATGCAATGTTCAAAGCCACCACTATGACTGAAGCAGTCCAATTTGGTGTAAAATTTACAAATCAAATTGTTATTGGATTACGTTTTTCTAATGGATCCAAAAAATAATTTAAATATTTTAAATTGGAATGCTCGTTCTCTGAATAGTAAAGAGGACGAGCTGTTTAATTTTCTTACGATTAATAAAATGCATATAGCAGTTATTACCGAAACTTATTTAAAACCTGGATCCAAACTAAAAAAAGATCCTTACTTTTTTGTTCATCGTAATGATCTACTTGAGGGGGCATGTAGGGGAGTTGCAATCATCATATAAAACATCAACTGTTTTCGTCATTTGAAACTAAAGTTTTTGAAAACTTTAGGTGTTTCTGTTGAAACACAGTCTGGTAAATATACTTTCATAGCTGCCTATTTGCTTTTTCAATGCTCTGGACAGCAAGTTAATTTGCTCCAAACTGACTTGCGAAAATTGACTCGCAATAAGTCAAATTTTTTTGTCATTGGTGACTTTAATGCCAAACATCGGTCATGGAATAATTCTCAAAGTAATTCCAACGGCAGAAATTTTATTTGATGAGTGCTCTTCAGGATATTTCTCAATTCAATACCCTGATAGCCCTACATGTTTTTCCTCTTCAAGAAATCCATCTACGATTGACTTGGTCTTAACCGACTCTAGTCATCTTTGTAGCCAATTAGTTACTCATGCTGATTTTGATTCTGATCATGTCCCTGTTACATTTCAAATATCCCATGAAGCGATTCTGGAATATATATAAAACGTATGTTGACTCTAATCTTGATGTTAACATTTCTTTAGAAACTAAACTTGATATTGACAATGCTCTTGAAACTTTAACAAATTCCATTGTTGAAGCCCGGAGCATTGCAATTCCAAAATGTGAAGTAAAATTTGAATCCGTGATTATAGACGATGATCTTAAACTCTTGATCCGTCTTAAAAACGTGAGGAGAAGGCAATTTCAACGCACTCGCGATCCTGCTATGAAAATTATATGGCAGGATTTGCAGAAAGAATTAAGAAACGATTTGCTCAATTAAGAAACAAAATTTTGAAAACAAAATTTCTCAATTGAACCCTGGCTCTAAGCCCTTTTGGAAATTATCTAAAATCTTGAAAAAACCTCAGAAGCCAATACCGGCATTGAAAGAGAAAAACAAATTATTACTAACTAATTACGAAAAAGCTCAAAAAACTTGCTATGCAGTTTGAAAGTGCGCACAATTTTAATATAGGGACTTACTAGTCCAATTGAAAATCAAGTTACTCAGGAGTTCGAAAATATTCTCAATCAAGAGAACGTTTTCGAAAATGCCTGGGAGACTGATTTGGAAGAAGTGAGAACTATTATCAGAAAATTCAAAAAAATGAAAGCTCCTGGCGATGATGAAATTTTCTACATCCTCATCAAAAAAACTTCCAGAAAGTAGCTTATCATTTTTAGTTGATATATTTAACAAATGTTTTCAATTAGCATATTTTCCTGACAAATGGAAAAATGCTAAGGTTGTTCCAATTTTAAAACCAGACATAAATCCTGCAGAAGCTTCTAGCTATCGTCCAATCAGTTTGCTTTCCTCCATCAGTAAACTTTTTGAAAAAGTTATTTTGAACAGAATGATGGCAACGAAAATTCAATTTTCGCCAATGAACAGTTCGGATTCCGCCATGGACATTCGACCACTCATCAACTTTTACGTGTGAGCAATTCTCGCTGAAACCAGGCCGCCATCGGCACCCATCGTTAGAATTCCAATTTTATGTCACTGATTGCTAGTTTTCGATAAAACTTAAGGGTGGTCCTTTCTGTTTTCTCAAATTGGTGGAGCCCCTCGTACGCCAGCTAGCTGAACAGTTTGCGAAAAAAGCTCAGTTTTTGATAAATCTTGGGTATTTCTTCACGTGATATGTCTCATATTTCGCTTGGAACACATAGCAAACGTAGTGGCATCGTATAGAGAAAATATATAGCTCTCATTTCAACTTGAAAACAATTTGGCGGGCATTTTGAATTTGACCGCCATCTTGAATTTCGTTAGAAAAATCGTTTTTTCACCATTAGCGCACCGCTAGTTTTGAATTCTGAGATCACCATCAGAAAGCTGAGGAAAAAATTACGTAAGATAGGCTACAAAAACTAGGTGAGCAAAGGTATTTACCCTTTGATATGAACGATTTTCTAAATCATGTTCAACTATTTTGATGTATATGGCGAGTGCAATCAATGCAAACATCATTTTATGTACAACAAAGAAACAAGTTTCCAATCGTTGGTGTATTATTTGAGATAGATGAAGAATAGGAGTATTATTTTGAGTGAAAAAATCTGGCGGCCATCTTGGATTTTGACGCCATCTTGGTTTTAAGTAGTAAAATGAGTTTTCACCTTGTGAGCACTCAACATGTTGAATTTTAATGCTACCGTTACACTTACTCTTCTTCTTGTTCTTCTTTTTCCTGACGTTATGTCCCTACCGGAACAGAGCCAACCACTCAGCTTAACTAGCTTTAAAAACAAATTATCAAATATGATTTTTCAACGCTTATTTGCTGGCTCCATCCCATTACCCCGAAACGCCACTACCCCGAACGCCACTACCCCGAATGGGTCACTACCCCGAAAGCCATTACCCCGAATGGGTCATTACCCCGAACGCCACTACCCCGAATGAGCCATTACCCCGAATAGTATGAGATGCAGTGCAGTATCTTATTTTGCGGGCAAAAATGCGTCTCTAATGAAAACTGGTAATTAATGACGCGTATAATTCGTCAGTAAAATGTTCATCATATATTTTCCCTTCTCTTATATGTCAGCTATTTCTTTCGAAATATCTTGTTGACAACTATCTTCTTCTTATTCTTTCTGAGACAGTGTCTGTTTATCAGCCCAGTGGGCCCTTTCGCAATTTAAGAGTTCATTGACAAATTTCATAACACCAATAACTGTCATTTTTTGACACCTATCCGCGCCCTCATACCATTTTATGTATGGAAATTCTACATATTGTGTATGGGATGTAACATTTTGAGGACAACCACCCACAACATGTTTTGCCCCCTTCAGCGTTATGAAATTTGTGAATGGACTTTTAATAAAATAAGCCTTCTATTGACTGAGAGCTTTCCTTGTCAATTTACCATTCTTGTATATGAGCCTCAATGCCCGGAGACGTCTAAGAAATGTTCAATACATAAGATCCACCACCGGAGGAATTCGAACTCATAACACTTAATATGAACTTGCTGAATAGCTGCGTGTATTTGAACTTCTTGGTGGTGTTCATATTTCAATATTGTTTTAAGACAAATATTTTCTTTCTTATGAATAAATGTTGTAGCCTACAATCACGTTGTTACTGTGATTACTCACGTCATTGCTGCAAACATTTCAACAGAAATTTGCCCTTCTTTCTTAAATAGGCTGTTCTTTCAAGTTTTCGTTGGTTAAGATAGTCACTAAAATTTTCATGTATAACAGCTTTTTTTAAAGGAATATATCCTTAATCACAAATTTCTCTTTTTTTAACTTCTTGTATTAAACAGACAGGTCTCTTATGGATTCTCTCACAACTTTTCTGCAATCATCATTTCTTCATTTCTTGATTCAAATACCTTTTTATTTGTGGTTATCTCATCGAAATTCAAATTACTGATCCCACAAACCAACGAAAGTTTTTACTGTAGTGACAATCAGAGGCCGCCATTTTCCTAATATGTACAGTTTATTAATGTTTATTTGCTAAAGCGGAACGATTGTCTATCAGGTTGGTCTTTAAGCGGATTCCACAGAAGAACACTTGCAGCGACTATATCAGGGTGATCTTCCATTAACATCGTTTACGAAACAAAATCTTTAAGAAGATCTTAATGCTACCAGCCGACACCTAAAAAAAATAGTGAAGGAATTGGGTACCGACGTCCAATAAGAGACTTTACTACATTCTAATTTTGTGCATATTTCAGCTATCCTTTTCATAATAAATTCACCCTTCTTTTTGACATAGGCTGTTCTTCAGAGCATTGAAATGTGGCTGTGTGAATCTTACTAAGATTAGAGCACAAATCCAAACAAAACTTAGTATGCTGAAAAAACTAGCTGCTTTTTTATCTTCTAATATTTGAAAAATACATTGTTGAGCCAAACTCGTGAAATACTCATAAGGAATTGTACAATTATCTCCCCACTCTCTACCTAGAATAAGTCTCGAAATGTTATGCATTCGGGTAATGGCGTTCGGGGTAGTGACCCATTCGGGGTAGTGGCGTTCGGGGTAATGACCCATTCGGGGTAATGGCTTTCGGGGTAATGGCGTTCGGGGTAGTGGCATTCGGGGTAGTGGCGTTCGGGGTAGTGTCATAGAATCTTATTTGCTACCTGAGTGATTCTTCTGCATATGTTCGAGTTAAAAAATAGCATTATTTTTTCATTTATTTGGTCTAAAACCATTGACAGGAATGAACAATCAGTTGAACAGCTGAGATAAAATAAGAAAGATAGAATCTGATTGTTTTTTTTATGGTGGCTTCATAATTCAACATGATGAGCGCTGAGATGGTACAAAATCATTCAACTGCTAAAAACCAAGATGACGTCGAAATCCAAGATGGCCACCAGATTTTCCAAACTCGAAATGATACACCTGCGTTTCGGCATTACATTCACATTAGAACAAAACCTGCTTCTTATCTTTCAATTTCGCTATTTTTCACATGCATGTTGGGCGGTTGTGAAACAATACTTTATGGCTCAGAATATCAAGGATATTTTTTGCTTCAAAAATTTAAGATTTCCATTCTAAATTAATGCACTTTTGTCAATGTTTTTACGTTAAAACTACAGATATTATCACAAGACTTACTGATGTCCCGACGCGCAATCTATAAACTTTATTCAATGAACAACAATGCATATAAAAAAAAAAAATATTTGTTTGATAACAATCAATGTTTTTGGACGGTTTTCATTTATTGAATTTATTTATTCATTATTACTGAATTCAAAGATATGTCGAAGAATTATTCTGTTGTCAAAAATCGCATTACAAAAAAAAATTCATGCTTAATAACCTGTATTTTAACTAATAAAGCTGAGTATCAGGCCTCGGTTCCGGTAGGGACGTAACGTCAGGAAAATTAAAAATAATAAGAAGAAGAGTATACGTAACTTTTTTTATTGGTGGCCTCAAAATTCGACATGCTGAGTGTTATCAAGGTGAAAATTTCATTCTTCTACTTAAAACCAAGACGGCGTCAAAATCCAAGATGGCCGCCAGATTTTATCATTCAAAATGATATTATTATTCTTAACTTGACTCCAATAAAACACCAACGGTTGAAAACTTGTTTCTTTCTTGTACAAAAAATGATGTTTGTATTGATTGCACTCGCCAAGTACGTCAAAATCGTATAACATGATTTATAAAATTGTTCATTTGATAGGGTAAATACCATTGCTCACCTAGTTTTTGTAGCCTATCTCACGCAATTTTTTCTCACCTTTCTGATGGTGATCTCAGAATTCAAAACTAGCGGTGCGCTAATGGTGAAAAAACGATTTTTCTAACAAAATTCAAGATGGCAGATCAGCATTTGACAGTGTTTGGCATGAAGGTTTGATTGTAAAATTTGAAAAACTTTAATTTTCCAACATACATTGTTAGAATAATTCAAAGTTATCTGCCAAATCGTTCACTTCAGGTTAATTATCAGAACTCCAAATCTGAAAGACTTCCTGTAAGAGCTGGTGTTCCCCAAGGAAGCATTTTGGGACCAATATTTATAATATAATATTTTCACATCTGACTTACCTGAGTTACCCCAGGGATGTCAAAATCCTTGTTTGCGGATGACACAGGCCTCTCCGCCAAAGGACGAAGTCTGCGTGTCATCTGTAGTCGATTGCAAAAAAGTTTGGACATTTTTTCTTCATAACTTGCAAAAATGGAAGATATCTCCTAATGCTTCCAAAACCCAACTAATAATATTCCCACATAAACCAAAAGCTTAAAGTAGACATGTTGTCACGATGAGAGGGGTTCCAATAAATTGGTCAGATGAAGTTCAGTATCTAGGGCTCATGCTAGATAAGAATTTAACTTTCGAAAATCACATTGAGGGCATTCAAGCCAAATGTAACAAATATGTAAAATGTCTCTATCCCCTTATTAATAGAAAATCAAAACTTTGTCCTAGGAACAAGCTTTTGATATTCAAACAAATTTTCAGGCCAGCCATGTTGTATACTGTACCAATAGCTGTTGTAATACCAGGAAGAAAGCTCTGCAGAGAATTCAAAATAAAATTTTGAAAATGATTCTGAGGCTTCCTCCCTGGTATAGTATAGAATATCCAATGTTGGAACATTGGAACAAATGTCAAATAAAATAATTAATAATTTCAGGCAAAATCGTTACAATCTTCTATTGCCACGATTATTGCGTTATATGTTTAGGTTAAGTTAGGTTAAGTTAGGTTAAGTATATTAAAAACATTTTTTTTTCTCTTATAAGCAGGTGAAATCAACTCACCTGTAAAAAATCTGAACTGCTACGGCAAATGAAATGTAATATGTTGTCAACAAAATGATAGTGTTGTCTAATAACACAGAACACCTGGATATAAGAAATAAGAATGTAATGTTTGGAATGATACTAATAAAGAATTTAAAAAAAATGAACGGAAACGTGACCTTCTATGAGTTGTTTTCCCCAAAACGATATCCAAGAAGGATTGCCACCGCTAGCTTTCGCTAACGGGTCCAACGAAAAATAGAAAGTCTAAAAATATAGAGGATCCAAACAAGGATCGTTAAGGGATCAATAGGTAGAAAAAGTAGTACTGAAAAGTACTGTTTTTATTGTTTGAGGTAGTTTTAGAAACTCCCGATAGCAGAAAGAATTTGTATACGCACAGCACGAGGGTACGATGCGCACTACTTCTTTTGTATTCATTTTGCTTCATCGATTAACGAAACTATATTTATTATCTTAGTATGTTGTGGGTCCCATATAGCCGTAGCGGTAAACGCGCAGTTAGTCAGCAAGACAAGCTGAGGGTCGTGGGTTCGAATCCCACCGGTCGAGGATCTTTTCGGGTTGGAAATGTTCTCGAGCTTCCCAGGGCATAAAGTATCATCGTACCTGCCACACGGATATACGCATGCAAAAATGGTCATTGGCATAGTAAGCTCTCAGTTAATAACTGTGGAAGTGGCTCATAAGAACACTAAGCTGAGAAGCAGGCTCTGTCCCAGTGGGACGTAACGACAGAAAGAAGAATGTTGTGGTTTTACACACTATCAAAGTTATCCACATTATCAAAGGTACCCCGTGTCACGGTAATATTTTTTATTTTTGACTTTTTCGAATTTAAACGCTATACACACTTAATTATTTTACGGATTCCTGTGAAATCTCAAAAGCTGAACAGTTCGGTAAAATAAATTAACGAAGTACGGTAAATTTTTACCAGTATTCGTGAAAAAACACCGGAATCCGTTAAATTCCGGACGAAGTTACGGTGTTTATTTCACCGAACTGTTCAGCTGTTGAGATTACGGTGAAATTCACCGTAAAAGCTTAGTGTGTGCCGTTTTGTCTCAAATTCCGAACACTCGGTTTTAGTATGGCGATTTGGTTAAAATGTTTCACTGAAAAATGTCACCAAATAACAAGGGAATGGTAGTCAATTTATTCAAATGCCGAAACACTGTGTTCATTCTGTTTCATATCCGAACACCTTGATTCAAATTCCGAACAGCCCGAATAAATCCTATTCAAATTAATAATTTCGCAAACAAATTTATCTGAGCTGGTTCTACTGGTCTCAAACTAGAGAATCATCACTACTCCCGAGTAGAAATAGATTTGAGGACGTTAAAACTGAATTGCAACTGGCTGCCATTTCCTGATTTTTTGATGACATTATTTCAGCGAAACATTTCAACTACATCGCCATACAAAAACAGAGTGTTAGGAATTTGAGACAAAACGGTAACTCAAAATCCATCCAATCTTCCGACATTCCCTGAAGTCCTAGAGATTCTGCCTCTGTCTTCTGTTGCAGTAAGTCACCGTCCCTCATAGAGGCCCAAGCAGGCTGCCCGTTCATAACAGCATGTCGCGTCTTATCAACGACCCCAGGAAGGACCCACTGCTCAAAGTGCGCGTGAAAAAGACTCAAAAAAATGTTATTATCTTTTTAATAACAATTATTATCTCTAATGATAGGTTTCATGAACGTGGTGGTAATCGGCTTTTCCACTTGATTCCACCCAGTACTTGCATTTATGGTCTGCACACACATGCACTCGCGTGGTCCAGTTCGATCGATGGTGATTCAAAACGGTTTGTCGACTGACCACGACGAAGTTAAAGACGACAGTCGTCCGCCATTGATGATGATGATGATGATGATGCGTTGAAAGTGCATCATGAGCGAGTAATGTGATGAGCATTCGGCCATCGTCCGTTTTATTTTGTGCAACCTCGTCTACATTTATTCTGGTTGTTATTAATATTATTCTCCGCTGTTGACTAACTGACTGACTGAACGGGTTGTCTGTTTACACCGTTAAAAAACGGATTCAACAAAAATTATTTTTCATTCGTGAGATAACAAAATTTATGTAATCAGAGGCGCCAACTTTCATAAAATTTTAGTGCAAGTTAATGTTAGTGTAATGCTTGCTACTATAAAAGTTTCAAATGTATTGTTTTCCATGTTTTAATTTTTCAACTGATAAAATTAAACAAAAAAACATCTTACCAAGATAATATGACATCCAATTTACATATAAAATGGAGAACAAGCCTACCTTTAGAATACCATACGGTCATCTTTCTTCTTCTTCTCATTCCTGGGGTAAGGTCCCAACTGGGACGTAGTCTGCTTCTCAGCTTTCATTATGGTATAGTTGAGAAAATTTCCATAATAAAAAGATCCTCGACCGGTGGGATTCGACCCCACAGCCTTCAGCATGGTCTTGCTGAAAAGCTGCGTGTTACATTGTCATCCATCTTTTTTTACTGTGTTTTTATGACGAATGGCGATTGATCAACACAGGAAGTTTCATCGTCCCAGTCTATATAGGTTTCTGCACAAATTAGATGAAAATAAGCGAAGGTAAACAGAGTAAATTAAAATGGAGCATTAAAAACGACGATCCGGACTACGGTAGGCAATCTTGGGCGCTGGCCACTGTTGATCGACCGTGGATGGATGCAATTTCAGCACTGAACGATCCAAGAAATGCCTCAATGGAAAAGCACCGGCAAAAGGTGGCCTAGGTTAGGGTCGACCTCTTGGTTCGATTGCATCTTGATGTGATGTGATGGAAGGTGCAATTTCAACTGGCAGCCTGGACGACGAATACTTACCGGTGGTCACCGGACGGTAGCAGAAGCCGTAAAAGGTGAAATGGCCTTTGGCTCCGCGTGATTTCAATGACCAGTTGGTGTAGGAAACGTATAAAATAGTTAATTCGAGGAATGGCCACTGGTTGCGGAAAACATCTTGAAGGAATCAGAATTATTTAGTTCGGGTTGTAAAACGATAGAAATGGAAGCAAGATCTCTCCAATGAAGGGTATTAATTTTAACAATCTTTTACAGACAGTCAAAGCAGCACAGCGTTCTGAATTAGGATCCCGTTTGGTATGCACATAATTAGACGAGGTTATTAGCCAATTGTTAGCTTAGAATTTTAAATTTAATCAATAAAAGCTATTCGAATTCTCTCAACGTTTAGTGCTTTTGGGAAAGACAGATCATTAATGTGAGTACTAAAAAATCTGAACTGCTACGGCAAATGAAATGTAATATGTTGTTAACAAAATGTTAATTAAATCTTAAATTTGTTTTACCAAATTGGGATGATAGTGTTGTCTAATAACACAGAACACCTAGATATAAGAAATGAATGTAATGTTTGGAATGATACTAATAAAGGAATAAAAAAAATAATGTGAGTACTTTTGAAGTAAATCTATAAATCAAAATAGTATTTCAACAATGATTAAAAAAGAAGATGATTTTTTAGCACATTTCGTAACAGCTTGACTCTACTGCAATTACTAATAGTAATAAAATCAGTTACTACTGCTACCATTGAACAGCGGGAAAAATTGGGGTGAGTAATGTCTGTTACATTAGCGCGAGGTTGACGTAGGACTACTATGGACACAACTTCGATCAATTCTGGGTCAGACTTTGACAACAGTGCGGTAGCTTTTTGCAGGTGATAGGATGTTTAATGATAGATGATAGTTGCTGTGATTGTGAGTATTCAATTATGTTATGGTTTAAAGGGAGATCTGTCATTTGGTTTGGAAGCTTTTCCAGAGTTTCGAATTTCAAAGTAAAATACATTAAAAATCAGTGGGGGTTGTGTACAAGACACGACCGCATGGCGTTTACTACGCCATGTGATTTGCTGCCTTTGAATTTAAGTCATTTAGTAACACATTAGGAAATATTACACAAATAACTCTTTAGTACACATTTGTTGGCCCTGAAAAGGGCCGAGCGAATTGTAAAATTCGAATAACACGGACACATGGATTTTACTCCACTCTTGCCAATCTTTCAATCTTGCCGACATCGCAGTTGTAGTTTCCGCCGATGTATCTCTCGATCACCTACAGGGAGGACCCGTTCCGTTCGTTTAGGTCAGCGATGGTGGCCACAACCATCGCATTCTCCTGTGGACTGCTTCCTCTCCTTCTTCTTGGCGGTGGCAGCGGTGATGGCTTTGGCACGGACAGACGGCATCTTCTATCGGTCGATCAACGGTCAGTTTCTTCAAGTCTGCAGCAATCGATTTCTCTGTCCGCTGATAACTTGAGCATATCAATGTTATCGATTGCCGCCGAAACAAAAAATATCTAAATAAAATTGCCCCCAAGGACCAGCCTATGTATAAAAGAAGGTGAAATTTATTTAAATTTTAAATCAACAGTTTCTATAACTATAATTATGGTTAATTCATATTTTGGAAGAACATCCAATATTTGAGAGAATTTTGTGCTAAATATATCAAAATCTTCAGTGCGTGAGTGAAGGTGAGCATCGCAACAAGAGAAGAGAGAGAGTACCAGAACAAATCCTCGCATTTTTTTTTTTTTGCACTCTCACTCGAATCGCTTGAGGATCTGTGCTGAAAATTTTGAGTTCAGTTTTTACTCCTCACATAGAAAAAAAAATCCGTTCCTGTATCCGTGAACAGCAGACGTGAACTCGTCAACAAGCAAAAATACACCGTGAACTAGATCACGTTTATATGAACGCGTTGCCTAGTTCCGAGAACGCTCATGTAAACATGATGGTAGTTCATGGTGTATTTTTGACAGTTCACGTTTTCCAGAACGCTTTTTTGAGCGTGCAGAAAAACGGTAAAATTGCCTCATCTTTGCATCACAGAGGAGTTTCCAACAAGCCTGAATATAGGCAAGATGATTGAAATAGGCAAAATTTGCCCAAAATCAATGCTTAAAACTTTTTCGAAAAAATGGATGAAATTGGATGTAGGGTAGGTATACCAGTTATGGACATAATGGTTCTCTATTTCGCCCTACGTGATTATTTTAATGTCTTCTGATTTCGAATTTTTTGTGTGTTGTAGTAGTTAGACTTAAGATATATCTTGATTAGACTGGCCCTAAAACAAAAAAGTTGAAAAACTCAACGGGGCCCCCTAGATATGTGGCTTAGGGTAAGAGAAAAGCACTCTCAAAATATCAACTCGATTGGTTGCTCCACCAGCTGGCTCATTCTCCATTCAAAGTTTGTATGGGATATTTGTTTCAAGTATTCTGAAAAATGACCCTATGTCACTGATTCGTTCCGTCCACTAGTTGACAGCGTTCGACTGAGCCCAGAATAACAAATACGCTTATTGATACCCTAATAAACATATTTGCAGAACGTTGCATCTGTATATAAGCTATTTTCATTACCATTGTAGATGTTGAAAGTTAGGTTTAGATCAGCACTCCCGCACAATCACATTAATGCATGCACCTTGTGCAGCAGCTCGCCCAGTGCCATAGAAAAGAAGAGGAAGAGGAAGAGAAGAGGAAAAAAATCAACGTCATAAAGGGCGAACACAAAATTATTGCGTCACCGAAAATGTCATGCAAATTTTTTACAATGTTTAGAATCAAACCACAATTTTAGGTAGTTTTACACATACATTTACTTCAAAAATCAAAAGAAAAAGTTAATCGATGGAGCCTCCATCAAAGTCTTTACAGCCACGTTTCTCAACAGGGGGTCCGCGACCCCCGACCATGCAAAAAGCATGCTGAAGCTAGCACCTCACAGCGAGTCGGTTTTTCGCTGTAACAAGGTTGAGAAACAGTGCTTTACAGTGTCATCCGGTACCAGTTTCTCAGTTTTTTTTTTTTTTTTTTCATTTTCTTAACATGTCCTTCTAGTCTTTGGCTGTCTTCTTGCTACTCCGAAGTTCCCGCTTCATTATTACCCAGTACTGCTTCACCGGGCGCAGCTCCGGACAGTTTGGCGGATTCATGTCCTTTGGAACAAAATGGACAGAATTGCCTCATACCACACTAGGACACTTTTAGAATAGTGGCATGATGCCAAATCTGACCAAAATAGCGGAGCTTTGTCGTGCTGCTGCAAGAACGGCAAAAGGCGCTTCTCGAGGCATTCAGATTTGTTGACCTTGCCATTTACTGTGCCCTTTGTCACGAAAGCCTCACTCCTCAGTCCGCAAGAGCAGATGGCCTGCCAAATGAGATATTTGGAGGCGAACTTCGACATTTTCTTCTTCTTAAATTTGTCGTCCACATCGAACTTGCTCTTGCCGGTGAAAAACTCCAACCTAGGAATTTGCTTAAACTTGGCTTTTATATACGTTTCATCGTCCATCACACAGCAGCCATATTTTGTCCGCATCTTCTCATAGAGCTTCCGTGCCCAAGTTTTAGCCGTCGATTGTTGCCGCTCATCGCGGTTTGGGAAGTTCTGTACCTTGTATGTATGTAGTCCAGCTTTCTTCTTTGCATTCTGGACGTAGCTCTGCGACATGCCGATCTTTTTAGCCAAATCACGACTTGAGACGTTGGGATTTGCTTTAATCACCCGCTTCACCTTTCATTCCGTCTTTATGTTCTCCGGTCCCAGTTTTCTTCCAGCTCCCTTGCCGTGGTCCAACGTCAACCGTTCCTGGAATCACTTCAACACTCTGGAGACGGTTGAATGGCGAATGTTCATCATTTTTCCAACTACCGGTGCGACAGGTCAGGAAGTTCCAGGTGTTTGGAAAGAATTTGTTTCTCTTGACTCGCGTTGGTTCACGTCCATTTTCATTGAATCTAAAAACACGACTTCGAGTTTGACAGCATGTAAGCAATACACATCAATGAGAAAGTGTGCAAAATTTGGTTGATTTTTACCCAATGGTAGAAAAGTTATGCCCTGTTGAATGTGTCGCAATAATTTTCATGTTCGCCCTTTATGCAGCCCAGACTCCGCTGTCACGAAACGCCAAATGCAGCCTGTCGTTTTTATGGCTGAGAATTTGATAAGTATTGCATTCACAAGAAACTGTTATTAAAAACCTCAGTCGGCGGAGCATTTTTTTTTCCAAAGTTGGTAATAAATCTCAACACAAGATTAGTTATTTCTAATGCCAGTTACGTTTGCTGGCATGAAATTTTACTCAAAAGGCTATTCGTGACTCTGCGTGATGCAAACGCGATCATTTGAGTGTTTGAACCGCTAGCGCATGATTGGTATACACAATAAGTGGAATAAGAAAAAAAAACTCAGCAATCACAGAAAAAGAAGACCGTCTTCGTGAGTCTCGTCTCAGGTGGCTACCACCAAGCTACCCGGATAAAAACGTATCATTCAGCGAATGGAGTAAACCATTAATGTACAATATAACGTATTGGATACAATACAGCGTATTGTAATTGAATGTCGAAGCAACATTATTCTTGTTGGATATACAATTCAAAACATTATAATATATTGTAACAACACTATATTGTTTTTAATTGGTTTTAAACCTTACAATTTTGGTCAAATTCCTATTTTCGCGTAAAACAACTCTTGCTTTTTTCTATGTAGCTTTGCTGAAAGAAGTAAACAAAACAAGTTCAGAAAGCAAGAAATGTTGGGTGAAAAATATTCAAAACGTAAAAATAAATAGTTTTTTAGAAGTCACTTGACATTAGCTGTAACGACGAATGCAACCATGATAAATATCTTTACTTCTATAAAGTTAAAATTATGTTGCTACTTTTGGCACGAATATCCGGTAAGTTGGGGGACAATCCATACAAAATGCAAATTCTATACTTTTCACCACTAATTGAAATACAGTTCGTTGAATTGTTTTTGTATTGTACAACAATACACGAATTGCTAATCAAGACAATACATGAACAATATATCGTATTGTATTTTCAAAATGTATGTATGAGAAAATATCTAGATTTGTATTGTTACGATACTTAACCACCCATACAATATATTGCAAAAATCTCATATACAATACAGTGAACTGTTCAAAACAATATATTGTACTGTAATTATATTGTCATTTCACAATATACTGTATTTTATTTCCAATATATCGAATGGCACTGTTCCAATACATTATATTTGTTTTGTATTGTATTTTTTTATGTTGAAGAAATGCAAATCAGTATTGCATAATCTAATTCAGACAGTTAAAACAGCATCTTTATAAATTTTACTCATATACAATCTTCTACAACATTGTTCGCTATGGTATCAAGAAGTGTTTTTGACATTCTGGGTTCAATTGAACGCGATCAACAAATTTCCTGAACCAAACAGTAGATGATATGCTATTTCCCATAAGTTTGAGCTGGAAATCCCATATTAATTTCAATTCAAATTCGCCAGCTCATGAAACGACCAAATGAGCTGAAACTTTCAGGAAGTCTACCTCTTACCCTAAGACATAATCCTGGAGGGTGCCCCGTGGAATTATACAACTTTATTTTTCTCCCATACTGAGCTGGGCCAGTCTAATCTTGATGTTAAATCGTTCAAAAACATTTACAATGTGAAAGTTATCAATATTTCAAATATGTCCAAATAGGGAACCACTAAGCCATAACTGGTACACTTTCCCTTTGGAAGCGTTCGACGCAAATCAGTAATATGAGTAGTTCTAAATATGTTGCCGAAAACATCTTCTTGAAGTTCGATGATCAGTTGAATATGATTCCGGATAATATATTTTATATATTTTCAGGAACTATTCTCACTAAAATGGTCATGTATTGAAAGATTTCCAACGAATATTAATATGTCCACCGGCATTCAATTTTCAATTGGTCTAGATTCTAAAAAATAGTCAACATCTATACAACATCACACCGCACAAAATACAAGCGATAGAAAAAAAAATAGATTTGTTCATGACCTCGGAAAACCTGGAACATCTTCGGTGTCCAATGTCAGATATGCATGACAAAACCAAACTGGAACTAGACCAAAATTTGCTTCTGGAATGCTTCTGGATGCATCCAATTTCATCCATTTTGCGAAAAGCCATAAGCATCTGAATTCAGGCAATATTTTGCCTATCTCTATCATGTTGCATATCCCCTGTAGATACGTACAAATTATGCTCTGAACTTGGGTAGGTGTACCAGTTATGGACATAGTGGTTCTCTATTTCGCCATACGTGATCACTTTAATGTCTTTCAAGTTTTGAAAATTTTTTGTGTGTTGTGTTAGTTAGATTTAAGATATAACATGATGTTGAAGCATTCTAAAAGATTTAAAAAGTGAAAATTATCAAAATTTACATATAGCCAAATAGGGAACCACTATGGCCATAACTGGTACACTTTCCCTATTTATGAAAATATTCTCGATGGGTTGCGAGCTCATAAAATTAAACAGCTGTTGCTTTTGAACTAACTCCAAAAGTTCAAAAGTGTATTGACAACCGTCTGAACGAGCTTCACCGGGTCAATCTATATCGCGCCAAAGATCACATTCGGCAGCAACTGCAATCGATACTGTCGAACACCCTTCAGGTCTTCGCATGCTGTGCCGTTCAAGATCCAAACCCTGCCTTTGACCTTTCGGTCCCATTTTCCCACTTTCGGTTGGGGTTTTTGCCCCCATCTGGAGCGGGCTGGTGGCCAACAATCAACCGGTTGGAAGTGCGTGTTAAATTAAAAACTGATGGATAATGCATTATTTAATTGATCTCCCAGCGCCCAACCGAGACAGAAACCCAGTAGGATCTTCGATTTGATCTCCAGTCGTGGCTTGATCGATTTTTCTCTTCCTCGCGAGAAACCTCCGGTGACTTCTTTCCGAAAAAGGTGCTGCTGCTGCTGCACCCTAGCTATCCTCCAGAAGAACGAAGACGACGCATGGCAATATCGAAGGTGATCTGCAAAATGAGATCGCAAATGGGATTTCCATTAAAATTAAGCGTTGAATTTGATGAAAATCGATCAACGGTCCGGGTGTCGTGGTCTGTTCTGGCGTGATAGGTTCGAATCCCGGTGACTTGTATGGCGTGGCGTAATGAATGTGTTTTCTTCGAATTTGGGAAATACACGAAAGGTTTATTGCGAAAATTGGAAAATATGAAACAGTGATTGGAGCGGAATGGAAATTTGGCGGGATCCCGATTAGCCAAGTGCACACAAGAAGGGATATGATACACCTTTGGACAATCATTATTTTTTATAAGAAATCTTTATACAACCACTTTTTACGTTATAAATTCAGATTAACAAACGTTTTAAAAAGTATTCAATATCTTTACAAGGTATCCAATAAGACAGTCAAATTTGTGGAGAAACTTGAAGACCTTCCTAAGCTTTCATAAATGATACATATTACTGTCGTTGTATGGCAACACATTACATTAGATTCAAATGAAACCTAATATATGATGACGAGCTTGGACACCTACTAATCAAAGTTAAGTGGAATACGAAAACCTATTTGATAGATGGCAACACTGTTCACAATTACCAAACATATGTTAACCGCAATTCAATCTGGAACACAGCAAACATAAAAGTTGATGTTAGGGAAATGTGAAGAGAAAAGAGACACCATGAGTTTTAATACCATACAATTAATAATGAATTATGAAAATATATCATATTGGTAAATAAAAACCGAATTTAGTACTATACCATTTAATTACACTAGAGTTTGTATCCTTTGACAGATACGCGTATTTTGACCTCAAATGTAAGGCCGTCTTCAGTGTCGATACTGAAGACGGCTTTACAATTGAGGTCGAAATACGCGTACAGTCGCCCCACGCAGTTGAATCACCCACAATTTATGAATCAGCTGATTTAAGAAGACAAAATTATTATCAAACTTAGCACGAAACATCACAGATCATTTTTACTGATAAGCAACACGTGTGTTCAGCCATTCCAAAGCTTTTTATCTCAGTAAAACAGCTCTTATCGCGGTATGAACCAACAATATTACTTATTTCTTTTTGTAGCTATTTGGGCTGCATTTTTGGTCATTTTTGTGAGAGATGAGCTCCAGACAACATTTATAGATTCAATATATATAGCTACGAGTGATAAATGCGTATTTATATGGATTTGGCTGAGATTTTTGAGTAAAATACTTGATTAACAAATATTGGGAAACATACACACCAGTCACAATTTATGAGTCAGCATTCAAAACTACTAGTACTTAAAATTTTTAAAAAATGATGTTTAATTTCAAATAATTCCCAAAGTAAAGTTTTGTTACGGGAGAGCAAAAGTGGTTTGGGACCGTTCAAAAAGTACGCAAATTTATTTTATTTTTGTGTAAAAAAAGGATTCTGAAAACATAAGCCGTAATCCGTGGGAGTAACATTGAAATCAGGGCTTGATGGTTAACCTCCTCCAAAAATTTTGATTTTAAGGGGGGGGGGAAACAAAAAAAACGGGGGGGGGGGGAAAAACCCCCCTTTTTTCCCCCCTGTTTTTTGTTTCTTTCAAATTTGGGGGGGGGGAAAAAGAGATATTTTGATTCCAAAAAACAATTTATTGATGGAAAATATTTTTCCCAAGCAGATGATGGTGCTT